>NW_012267232.1:12992158-13012254 GCF_000151885.1 Dipodomys ordii
GTAATTTGTGTTTGGACTAGTATTTGGGTTAGAAACATCTGTGATTCCAAGTATTAGAAATTCCTTTGCTTCTCTTCCTGAGACCCTACAGTTCCCAGTATGAGGACCTAACAATGACATCTTATCCCTGGGAGGGGAAGGAGAATATTACCTTACTGAAGAACATCCATAATGTTCTAATGGCAAATGTCTTCTCTCTTGATACACAGACCCTCACAATAACACTAGGCCAACTCAAGTAATCAGGACGACGTTTTCATTTCATATTCATGCTTTGAAAATCTAATTTCCCTGTACCTTAAAATCTAAAATACAAGGTCCACAGGGCCAAATATGAATATCTTTGGGAGGTTCCATTTCTTCCTTCCACCTAAACTATATTAGGAATGCACACATGTGATAAAGGGAGTTTGGTATACAAAGATAAAAGGAAAGAAACTCATATATGGTATGAATAGATAAATGGAGAGAATACAGATCTAAGAAACAGATTTACACAAACCAAATGACCATTGAAGAAGTAATAAAGACAACATAAGAGAGGAAAGATAATTCCAGACAGATTTTATACTTCCCAAATTAATTAATTTAAATAGATTACAGCCTGAACAGAAAATAGAAAACAACAACATTTCTGAAGGTGTTAAAAAAACACAACAGGAGAAAAATCCATGATCCTTGAAAGTGAAATAAGAAGACTGGGTCTAACTGGCACCATTTTGGCCATGTGGTGGATCATAGGGAGTCTGGTTTAACTGGGTGCTCTTTGTCTTCATGGTAGAGGAAGAGAAGTTCCATCCTCAGTTGATGGTCATGACTGAATTCTTAGAGGCAGAGGAAGAGACTTGGACAATAAGTTACTGTACTTGTCCTTCACGTTTAACCCTCCAGTTTCTTGTAACCCTGCCCCTTGACACAAATGCCATTGAAGCCCAGATAAGCTGAGATTCCATTACGCTCTGTGCCTCTTGTCTCCTGGATCTCCCCTGGAGTAGATCTGGTTTGTTGGGATTGTTTTTCTGCTCTTTCTTTCCTTTACTATTATCATGACTCAGTTTTCTCACAGTGTTAAATGTATTCAAGGGGTTGCAGGTCTTTGTCACAAGAGTCCACCTGCAGTCCCTGGCTTTCCAATAAGACTCCCACTTTGACCTCTCAAAATATGGCTTTTCCGGAAATCAGAAAAACAACTCCTTTTGTAATAGCTCCACAAAAAATAAAATACCTAAGAATAAACTTAACTAAAGAAGTGAAGGACCTCTATGAAGAAAACTTTAAAAATCTGAAAAAGGAAATTTAAGCAGATGTAAGGAAGTGGAAATACCTCCCATGCTCCTCAATAGGGAGGATTAACATCATGAAAATGGCAATTCTGCCAAAGGCTATCCACAAAGTCAATGCAATACCCATCAATATCCATACCTCATTCTTTAATGAAATAGAAGAAGCAATTCAAAAATTCATATGGAACAATAAAAGACCCCAAATAGCAAAAGTAATCCTTAGCAGAAAGAATAGTGCTGGAAGAATAACAATACCAGACTTCAAACTACTACAAAGCCATAGTAATCAAAACAGCTTGGTAGTGGCACAAGAATAGACCTAAAGACCAATGGAAGAGAACTGAAGACCCAGAAATGAACCCACAGACCTACAGCCACCTAATCTTCAATAAGAGAGCTTCCAAAAAATAGAATGGAAGAAAGATAGTCTCTTCAGTAGATGGTGCTGGAAAAACTGTTTCAAAGCCTGTAGAAAACTAAAATTAGATCCTTATATATCACCCTGCACCAGAATCAGCTCCAAATGGATCCAAGACCTGGAGGTAAAAGCAGACACCATAAAAATATTACAGGAAGGAGTAGGAGAAACTCTATGGCTCCTTGGCATAGGCCAAAATTTTCTTAATAGAGACCAGAAAACACAACAAATCAAAGAAAGGTTGGACAAATGAGATTGCATGAAATTGCAGAGCTTCTGCATGGCAAAGGACATAGCTAATGAGATCAATAGAAAGCCCACAGACTGGGAGAAGATCTTCAGTAGCTGTACAACAGACAAGGGCCTCATATCTAAAATATACTTAGAACTCAAAAAATTAAGTCACCCAAAAACAAATTCTCAAAGAAACAACCACCCCATTAATAAGTGGGCTAAACACTTAAAGAGAAACTTCTTGAAGAGGAAATAAGAATGGCCAATAGAGACTTGAAAAAATGCTAAACTTATCTGGCCATAAAGAAATTAAAATCAAAACAACATTGAGATTTCACCTTACATCAGTCAGAATGACTGTAATCAAGAAATCTAATAACAGATGGTGGAGGGGATGTGGCCAAAAGGGAATCCCACTGCTGTAAACTTGTACAAACACTTTGGAAAGCAGTATGGAGGTTCCTCAAATGACTCCTCATAGAGCTCCCCTATGACCCAGCAATCCCACTTCTGGGTATTTACCCAAAGGATCACAATCAAGGCAATACTAAAACTACCAGCACAACTATGTTTATAGCACATTATTTACCATGGCTAAGACATGGAACCAACCCAGATGCCCCTCAGTAGATGAGTGGATCAAGAAAATGTGCTACATACATACAATGGAATTCTTTGCTTCCATCAGAAAAAACAATACTACCCAATTTGTTAGGAAATGGAAAGACTTGGAAAAAATCATATTAAGTGAAGTTGCCCAGTCCCAAAGAAATTTAGGTCCCATGGTTTCCCTTATTTGCAATAATTAGTATCCATATAGGATAATCTCATTAGATCAATGACCATATAAATTGATGCTAAGTGAAATGAACTCCAAGATATGGACACAATAGGTCTGTCCTTATTGTTACTGTTTTAAATGTACCATGTGATTTTTATTATTTTTTGTTGTTTCCTTTGTATGTTCTTTCCCCTATGGCATATCCACTGTTGTCATTGTACTCGATTTTGGCACCCTGCATCTTGTATATACATATGTCTAATCTGGGGAGGGGAAAGGGAATAACAAAATGCTGAAACAAGGACACAGGATGACCCATTGCAATGAAGATACCTACTGGAGAGTATACTGGACATGAACTTTACAACTTTACAACATTGGGCAGCGATAGGGTGAGGGGGTTAGGAGTATGAGAGCTGAGGGAGGAAAGGGATAGTGGGACAACAACAAGGAAAGGAAGGGGTAACAATAATCGACAAGTATTGTACTCATTGCCTTACTCATGTAACTGTAACCCTTCCATACAACATCTTAACAATAAAATAATTTTTTAAAAAATATATGGTTTTACCATCTCTCCTGACAGAGTTCCCCCAGACTGAATTCCCCTACAACAAAAGGAAACATTGCTAAGTTAAACTTGATTAACATAAAAAGCACCTCTGTATGTAAAAGTACCACAAAGACAATTAAGAAGATACAACGCAACCCAGAGTGAATATTTATAAAATTATATTTGATGGCCATATCCAAAACAAAGAATAATTCAGATTCCAAACTAAAGAAGGTGATAAAATAATCAAAATATTATACAGTAAACTTTCAGAGAAAATATATAGGTTGTAAATAGCATATGACAAATTGTTCAGCATCATTTGTTATGAGGAAATGCAAATGAAACAAAGGAGATATCACTGTGCACACTTTAGAATGTCCAGTTGCAGGCTTTGCCACGCAGAAATGATCAATATTTTCCTCTGACATGTCTTTGAAAGATCACATTACCTCCTCAGAATATATAAATTTATGTTGTCATATACCAGTGAAAAATCCAATCCAAAAATATTGTGGAAAAGTTGTAAACATGCAGTATAATTTGTAGCTGTGAAGAACACAATGTGCTTAGCTACTCTGGAAGAGTGTGATTCTTTCATATAAATGACAATGCAGTGTCATGTCATCTCTAGCTTGTGTACTTCTTAAAAACATACATCGGCCCAAAAGATGAACCAAAGGGTGTATGATAGATTTGTTCACAATTGTTGAAAGTTGGAAGCAATTAAAATGTTCTTCAGTAATTTGATCAGGAAATTGCCATAGGCAGGGTGCCAGGGGCTCATGCCTACAATCCTAGCTACTCAGGAGGCAGAGATTTTAGGATCATGGTAGGAAGCTAGTCCAGGGAAAAATGTTCATGTGACTTATTTCCAATTAACCACTAAAAAGCCAAAAGTGGAACTTTGGCTCAAGTGTTAAGAACACTAGCCTTAGCAAAAAGGTCAGGGACAGCTCCCAGGTCCTGAGCTCAAGCCCAAGGTCTGACACAAAGAAAAAAAGTACTGGGTGCCAATAGCTACCCCGGAGGCTGAGATCTGAGGATCGAGGTTGTGGTTGGAAGCCAGCAGGAAACTCTGTGAGACTCTTATCTCCAGTAAACTAGTCAAAGAAGCCAGAAGTGGCACTGTGCCTCAAGTGGTAGCTTGCTAGTCTTGAGCACAAAGAGGCTCAGAGATAGTGCCCAGTCCCAGAGCTCAAGTCCTAAGATTGGCACAAAAAAAACAAGCAAGCAAGCAAGCAAGCAGGAGTCATCCTTTCATCTAATGTGATATTATTTAGTGATAAATGAGCTATCACCCTGCAAAAGTACATGGATAAGTCTTAAACACAATATTTGGTAAAAGGAGCCCACATAAACAGGAAACAAATATTCCCAATTATATGATCTTCTGAAGGAAAAAAAAAGAAAAGGAGGAAAGGAAGGGAACATGTAGAGACAGTAAAGAGATTAATACTTATTTGCTATGAGTTCAGCTTACGGAGAGCATGAGAGATACTTTGATCAAGTGAAATACAGATGACTTTTTCAGATGGCGAATGTATTTTGCATAATGCTATAAATTTGGTAAGTGATGCTGTGTGTTTCCCAAAAACTGTTCCATAGTAGAAAGTGTGAACTTCTCTATTTGCATTTAGTTGTTGTTTTTGTTGTTGTTTTGATCCTGGGGCTTGAACTCAAGGTCTGGACACTGTCCCAGCACTTTTTTTTGCTCAAGGCTAATGCTCTACCAATTGAGCCACAACTCAACTTCTAGCCCTTTTTGATACTTAATTGGAGATAAGAGAGATTCTCTGGGATTTTTCCCTCCCAGACTGGCTTCCATCCATAATCCTCAGATCTCAGACTCCTGAGTACATAGGATTACAGGGATGAGCCAGGATTATAGCGGCTTGTATTTCTAAAATAAAATATTTGAAAATGTGAGTGTTTCCCGAGATAGAATGTACAATTTCTTTGCAGAATTGATTGATTCTGGGACTGAGACAGGAAGTATAGAAGACAAGCCGGGCCTAGGACCTTTTATGATGACATACTCAAAATCACAAAACCTCAAAATGATGAGACACAAAAGGCAACAGCAAATGTTGACAATGGCTAAAATGGAAACAGACTGAGCATCAAAGTGATATTAGATTACAGATCAAATTTTAAAAGAAGCTGCTAGCAGTCATGAGGTAAAGAAAATATTGAATGCCTAAATAAATGGAATAAAGAGAAATGGCTCTGCATAAGAATTCCTTATGATTTATGTATATGTTCCTTCTTCAAAAAGGTTGAGCATAATTTCTTACTCCTTACATATGTGTTGTGCAGTGTAACTTCCTTTCAATATGTGCTGTGCTTTGTAAATTTCTTTCAACAAATACTCCATGGAATGGGGGAGAAGCAGATGCTCAAAAGTGTAAAAAATGATATGCAGAATTGCAACTAAATACCCAAGAGTACTGTGTTGTTGATACTAAGTTTCTGGATATAATAGCGTAATGACATTTTATGTCCAGAGTTTTCCTCCCCAGGATGTGTAATTCCAGTTAAATCACCATGAAACATCCAGCTCAAAGATGAGTATTTCATAAAGTCCTGACTAGCACTTCTGAAATATTTTATCCATCACCAGAAAGGTGTGAACGGACTAGAAGTGTGCCATAAATGTGAGTGCTTCCAAGCAAGGGCAAGTCCCTGAGTCAAACTCAGTATCGTCATAAAAATGGAAATAAATGAAAGAAAAAGGAAAAGTCTGAGAAACTTTTGGACCTAAGGAAGCCTAAAAGATACACAATGAGTCAATGTAAAGTCATCTTTGCAGGATTTCAGGAACAGAAAAAGAGCATGCTGTATGCAATAGCTGAGGAACTCTGAATAAATCATGAAGTTTTAATTTCTAACAATGTATTCATATAATTTAACTAAGCAAAATAAATGTGTCATCCTATTACAAATATCAGCTGGATGGAAAGTGCCTGTTCATTAGAGAGAAACTATATCATCTTCCAACTTTTTAAAATAAATCTGAAACTTTTCTAAAATAAAGACATAATAGTCATATATGTGTGTATATGTGTGTGACATATATGTGTGTATGTGCGCATGTGCGTGTTCACACGTATGCACGCATGTGTGAATGGTTTGCTTTGGGCCTGAGACCTATATTTGAAATCTTAAATCCTCTTTCTCAAAAGCAATTAGAGATAATGGCCCTATTTTTTTCTTTAACCCAGTTACTATTTAAGGACTATAAATTCATGATATCTACCTTTGTTACTTCATTAAATTTAAAAGCAGGGTTTTTATACTACTTAGATGCAATTTCTATTTTACAGTGAAATTAACTTTTCTTTTGCTCTTGTTCCAGGAAAATGGAAACGATGAGGAAGGAAAGTCAAAACTCAGACTTCACTCTCAGAAATAAATATTTGACCTGGAAAAAACGACATTCAACACAGCAGAAGAAATTCTTAATTCTTTAACCTACCATTTTTTGTTTGTTTGTTTTAAATAGCGAAAGGCTATACAATTTTTTTTCAGTTCTGGGGATAAAACTTAGGGCCTTGTACATATTAGACGAGTGTTCTACCACTGACTACATCCCCAATCCTGGAAGAGGCTATTTTTCCAACACAACCCTGTAGTGACCAAACATCAGCTTCCACCATCCTAAGGTGTCCACAGAAGTGGGGCAAAGCTAGTCTCCACATTCTTGAGCAATAGTATTCTGGAGTCATATCTAGAGCAAGTTCCAGAAGGCATCAATGCTAGCCAGTCCCCCATTCCTTTCTCTCGAACTTCTTTCTTGGGGTACAGCTCTCCAAAGCTCCCACAGAATAACCACTGAGGCCTCAGACTCACTCCAGGCCACCTGAAATCTCTGACCTCACTCACTGCAGGGAGCTCAGCCCATGAAGTGAGGAACCCCTGGGTAATTCTGGGCTTGTCCTGTGAGTGGTGGTGTCTGTATCTCTCAAGATGGCATATTGAGAAACGATCCCTAGTGTTTCGGGCGGGAGATTGAAGACAGGAGAGCCAAGCAGAAGGTTTTTAGAGTCTGGTGGGAGTCTAGTCCTCTCTAGACAACCCTGGGGGAAATGCAGGCTTCCACGCTCTGTCGAGCCCTGGCTGCCAGCCTCAGGCAGAGGGTTGGCTCAGCCTTAGCTGGCAGCTGCAGCTTTCCCAGGCTATTTGTCTCCACCCACAGCACACCCATTATCCTCCAGAACCACAGGAATATGTCTCTTCTCTCGTTGTTAGTGGCCCTGCCATATCAGCTGAGCCTTCTGGGGTCACCTGGGAGACCAAAGTCTTCTGGTCACAACACCATTGCCCCCACCAGTCCTAGGCTGTAGGACACACTAGAGAGATCACACTAGAGATCTCCTGCATGCCTGGGAGGCACCGCTGTGTCTTTAACTGACAGCTCCTCAGTCTCAACCACAAATGTTAAGCAAGGGTCCTGGAGGGGAGACAGCTGTGTCCTTGCTTTCTAAGAAAAGTGGTGGTAGAAGAACCATGCTAGGAGGTGGTCAGTCTCAGGGTCGGGACAATGAGGGAAGCACAAGGTTGGATCCTGCACGCTTTGTCAGCCACAGCCACCAGCAGCTCCCCAACTTGCTTCCCAGACTTCTCATTTGGACATCCTGGGTCCATCTCCTTGCAAGAAGTGCCCAAGGCGGCCATCAGGGTCCTTTTCTCCCCAGAGCAGGGACCCGAAGCCCTGCAGCTCTTTATCAAAGTGCAAGCAGTGTAGGGGCTTGGCAGGCAGTGCCCAAACCTTTGTTATTGGTGCTGCTAAGGGGCATTCCTAGCTGGCCACACGTTCTCTACTTCTGAGCCTGTTACCCCCAGGGTCACGGGCTTGAAGTTCCCTCCTGAGTTGGTTATGAGTGAACTCGTTCACACTGTCCCCGCTCACTTCTAGCAACTGGGCTCCTGCCAGCTCGGCTGCTCCTTCCGCAATTAGACAAAATGTACCTTGAGCTCCATGGATGACACTGAGGCCAAAAGCCACTCAGCTTTCACTCCGTGGAACAGCCAAGGCCAAGCTATTGTCACATGCCACATGGTCGTCATGTTCCACGACACTGCTGTTCACCGCTAGGATTCTGTCTCCTACCCCTGACACTCCTTGAATTCCACAAGCTCTATCTTGAATACCTTGAATACGGGTCCAGCTCTGCCCATCTGAAGTTGCTGGTTTCAAAGGTACAGAACTTCCCTAGCAAGTGCAAGGCCGTGAGGTCCTGAGCTCAAATCCTAGACGCTTCAAAAAGAAAAAGCAAAACCAAATCTTCAGAACTATAAAAGGAGCTTGATAGGGGCAAAACACTATTTCTTCTGAATGGTCACAAGCTTCCTAAGTCATGCTGCTACCCCAGTAAATTTGCAATAATGAATTATTAAATATTAGTTTATGGTGGGGAAGAAGATGCATGTCAAATAGTTCTTCTGTAGGTTTCAATTTTAGTAATCTTCATTCCTTCTACATTCCAAAATAAACTGTCCCTTTTATGCATTATCTGGTTCCAGGACTTAACAAATTCCTACAGTTTTTATTTTCCTCTGATTATTTAAACTATTTTTAGGGGAATACATAGTTAATGTGCAAAAATTAAGTGTTTTAATTTGTGCAAAATGGTAAAAAAGTCATTATTTTCTATTAAGCAAATTAAGTATATTTATTATAATATCTTCTTTTCTACCTGAAAATATCTTGATATATTTACTGTATGACAATATGTAAGAAGCAAAAATCTTGTCATCTAATAATAGCAAGAATAATAATTTTCTAGGTCTTTCTATTTTTGAGAAAATTATATTTTTAAATTAATAGCTTAATAATATTACATCTTATTTGTATTCAGTTATGAGTCACTTTTACTGTAGAAAACTAACACAGAGCATATTCACCTAAATAGGCAAAATTTTCAAAAATAATACAACTTTTATTTTAATCTCACAAAGACTTCAAATTACTTGTGGTTTTACTTCCATTTCTAAATTTTATTTATAGCTATTTATTTATTTATTTGTGTATGTATATGTACACATATATATGTAGATGTAGATTAATATATAAATGGTAAAAATGAGTACATTATGTGCATTATTTCTGATTTGTTCATGCAAGCTATTTTAGTATCTTTAGTGTTATATTTATAACTTTAGTTATTAGCAATTTTAGACCAAACACTTGCTCCTATTATGGACATTTGAAAAAAAATTTACATATCTTAAGGAGGTCTTTCTCATCTTATCTTTAATTCCTATTCTATTAAAATACTCTTTTAGACACACATTTTTGATATGGACTACTATAGAGTTTTGATATTAAGAGTTTATTCATTAAATTTGGGTGAAATTTCATGAAAATATACTTTGTAAAACCAACTAAGAAAAAGACAGAAATTATCTTTGCATATTTCTCTTGGACCTGTTTTATTTTTCAGATTGAGGTTCGTTTTATATTTTATTGGCAAATATATGCTGAAGATGATATGATATTTGAAAGCAAGCACTGTAGATCAGCTCAGGACCATACATGTTCAGGGCAAAGGGCTACTATATGAGGAAACAACCCCCCTTTCTCTCCATATCAACTTACACATGCATGATGGTTCACCATGCCTAATACCTGTTTCTAGCAAGTTTTCTCACTTTTGGTTTCAGTGCAGCTAGAAATAGATTGTATATCATATCCACACTCTGCCATACCCCTTACTTTAACACAGTGACTCTGAACAGAAATTCACCTTCAAATATGGTAATTTCAAGATGGGATATGATATACCAACACTAATACTCTTCTTTGGAGAATCAAATTTTGCTTATCAACACAAGGGGTTTTGTTAAAGCCTGAGAAAGCCTACACTGTTTCTTAACCTACAATGATTTTCCCTTCTAGAATTCTATTTGAAACATCATGAAAATCAAGTTTCACAGAAAATATATTAAATCATGACTTTTATTCTGTGGCTCATACATGTAGTCCTATATACTCAGGAGGCCGAGATCCAAGGATCAAAAAGTCTGAGGATCAGAAAAGTTTGTAAAACTCTATCTCCTATTAACCAGCCAACTGCCAGACTATAAGCATGGCTCTAGTGGTAGAGTACCGGTTGGAGTGACAAAGAAGGAAGCATCCAAGGTCCTAAATTCAAGACCTGATATCAGCATAACAAATAAACAAACAAGTATATTTCCCTGTGCTTCCATGATTGTCCAATTTTAGAGTAGATCACAGTCATTACAGTCATCTAAAGGGACTTCATCTACAGGACAGTCATCTAAAGGACTTGCTAAACTAGTACTTTCCTATTCTGCGTTTAGAGTAGTAGAGTGACTGAATAGTGGCATTAACAAAGTGCCAGATAATGTTACTGCTGCCCATGGTGGAGCAGATGGAGAAGCCAGGGCTTCACTCTCTGCATTGTTCTTTGTATGCAACAAGTCAGATCAGCAGAAATGTTTATATCCATCTTTTGTTTAATTACCTGTCCCCCCATAACAATTTCTTCAGGACTTTCATCTAACATTATGCTCCTTTTCTTTAAAGATTTTGTATATGTAGGGTATGAAGTGAATTCCTTGTTAAAAAGACTGCACAATATATATATATTATTTTAATAAAAGTATTTTAATAAAAGTATTATTTTAATAAAAGTATGAAATGTTTCTTTGGGCATAATACAATATGTATGTCAAAATTATTTTCAAGTATAAAAACCCTTTCTTCTTTCAACAGAGAGTATATTTTTGTGTATAAGAGAACATTGACATGTATGTAATCTGTGCTTCCTGAGACTTAATATTTGTGTTCAATGTCCTAAATAACAATTGTCTTATAAGCTAGGCTAATAGGCTAAGAAAATATCGGTTCAGGCCTTTATGTGGCAGGCAAGATATTAGGATTGCAGTTTGATGCCAGCTCATACAAAACATTAGTGAAAGTCTATCTCAAAGAACAAATCTGGAGTAGTATTCTCATACATTTTTGGCTGGTGATCTGTCCCTTGAGTCATGCTTCTAGCCTGGCTTTTTGACAGTTATTTTGGTGATGGAGTCTACTAGACCAGGCTGGTCTTGAATTTTAGTTTTTAAGACCCCAAAATAGAATTATAGAGATGAGCCATTGGCATCTGGCCTGGGTTATATGTTTATTAATAATGATACACATCCTTCTCTGTTCTGCTGGGAAATAATAAAGGGCTAAGTAAAATTATCCATTAGCCATTTCTACAGGGCAAGTACTTTATTCTTAAACATTTTAAAGTATATTTTTAAATGTATCAGCAGCCACACTGATAAATTTTTATCAGAGTTGCAGTAAGAGTCCTAAGGATTATCCTATGACAAATAATTCCCAACACAATGCAGTGAATCTAGCCATCATTCCAGTAACCACTAATAGCATACCCTGGCTGCATTTGGGAGGATAAGATGCTTTACACTGGAACCCTCAAAGATAATGTTTTTCATGGGGAATATCCCTTCAGCCCACCAGCCTGTAATGCATTGCCCTCACCAGTGAGTGCTGTCTACTATGAGGTTTATACAGATTCAATTGAATATAAGTCTGGGTTGTAAGAATCCCAGAAAGTCTCCTCTAAAATTCCAGAGCATTTTAAGAAAAGGTTGATATCCAAGTAGAAGTGAAAAATAAAAAAATAGCGCCATGGATTATTGTGATATTTGCATCAGCTCTGCAATATATCTAGAGTAGGACTATCTCTCTCTTCATAATTAAAAGAATGTTATTTACAGAGACTATGCTTATTTCTTTTTATTGAATTTGCCTCCTGGAAAATATGATCAATCAAACTCTTTTCCACCTTATAACTCACAGTTTTTACTAAATGGTATAACACCTTTAATATATCACTCTTCAACTGGTTATCATTAATCAAGTGCTGGATATTAATCAATGCAATGAGATTATCTTTATAAAACAAATAATTGGTTGAAGATTTCTCCCAGTCTGAAACAAAAACGTAACACTTTTAACAAAATATTAGTAGCTATAGCATTATAATAAAATTTGATATAATATTTTAACAGATAATTTTGTATTTTTATGCCAAGGAAAGATACGTTAGTGAAACAATTTGATTCATTTTAACAGCGACAAGATTTTGTTGACAGGCTTCCCTGTTCCTAAGATTTACAAGGTTTAAATGTTCCTGTCTGGCATCTGTCAATCATTCAGATGCTGTATGATAGGCATCAAGATAACAGTATGAAGAAGTCATGGCTTTAAATTTCAGTCTTTGAGTGCACAGAATAGCAGAAAGAGGACTGGATATAAAATTATGAAAGGCAGTTCCTCAGGGAAAACTACTTGTGATTCCCTGATATGGAAGCTATTCACCTGAAATAGAAAACAGTGTCTACAGTTCTTATGGCACTACTGATTTGTATCTTGCTACAGTTGTTCAAAAAGAGAGGGACCAGGCAAGAGGAGAAAATCATCAGAACCAGAGCAGAAACAGCAAAGAAGAAAGACAGGAATCCTGGGAGAGACTAAAAATGACTTCTAACCAGCTGGCATTAAGCATATTTCTCTCACTTGTATAGAATTTAATTTTTGAATTAGGAAATAACAGAAGAGACAATTGTCCTTAAAAACCCTCAAAAGTAGTCTAGAATATTGAAGACATATTTATGAAACTATATATTTTTTACTCTTTCTTGGTGAATGGTCTTCTTTAGCCTTGCAATAATTATGAGAATTTGTGCAAATTGAAAACAAGCCATTCCTATTCCGAAAGGAGTGGTAAATATGACAATCAATGTGTTCCAAGAAATGTATTCTTTTAACAATTATAACTAAAATATACCACACAACTTCAGATTATACTGTTATGTAAAGATGAATAAGGATGATATATTGCTATGCAATTCTGCCTTTGTCTCTTCAAATCTATTTTATTTTAAGGAAAATTTAGGGTAAAGCTTGGAAATGTCTGTAATGAAAATCAAGGTTTCCAACAATTCTAACTACAGTAAACAACTTAGCCCCATTTAAGTTTCATAGCAAACTGATTTAAGCAATCCTTTAATAGATGAAAAATAGACTGTGATGGGTTCTTACTCCGTCACCTGAAAATGTTTTAGGCTAAAAAATGAGGAAGAAGTTTAAAACATCGACTTGCATAGCTTTAATGAAAATTAGCAAATTATTTGATAATTATACACTGTGTGCAACATCTGTTAAGTTACATGTAAGTAAGTCAAAAAGTTATATATATATTCCAACCAAAACAGTAGCAATTAACAAAGGAATCATAATTCTGGAAAACAAATTGTGTATTATTTTCATTCTCAAGAATAGAAATGAGACCGGATGTTGTGATATGTGATTGTAATAAAATTGATGTTAGAAGCAGAGAAAGGAAATCACAGTCTGAGGCCCATCCATACAAAAAAGGTAATGGAATTCTATCTAAAAAGAAAGGTGTTGGTTTGGGGCATGGTTGCACGTGTTTGCAATTCCAGTTATTGGGGATTGGGAATTAGGGAGGATTACATTTTCAGACCAGTCTGGACAAAAGTGTTATCAAGAACCTATCTCAAACAACATGAGAATTCTCATCTTTAATTCCAGCCTCACAAACCTAGGTGGGAAAATCATGATTAGTGATAGGCCCTGGGTAAAAGCACAAGACCGTATTTGAAAAATTACTCAAATCAATAACAACCTAAGGGCTGAGGTCCTGGCATAAAAGTGTCTGCCTAGAAAGCACTGGGCTTGAGGTTAAACACAGTGATGACCCTATGTAATACTAACAAAAGAGGAAGAAGAGGTAGGGAGAATGAGATGTCGGGTCATCCTGGCCAAAAGAACTGGACTCATATGCTAAATGGACTCAAACAAAAAGGGCTAGAGGAATAGTGTAGAGTGTTTATCTCAAAAGTGGAAAGTTTTGAGTTCAAGTTCTACTGCTACCAGTTAAAGAGCTAATTTAAAATATATACAAAAGTTTGTTTTACTTCATTTACATATTCACATATCTATTGAATTATCTTTATATTGGATGATTGGATCAGTGTATCAAAATAAGCCTATTTTTCTGTTAATGTCGGTAATATACCCATAACATTTTATATTTCAGCGTAGCAATGAAAATACGTTCCATGACTAAATTGACTTTTCCCTTTACATTTTCATTTTTAGGATTGTATTGATAAGTATTAAATATTGTTTAATAACTTGGTGAACCTGGAAAACATGCGTCTTACGTTTTAGAAAACTTCCTCAGACTGAATTTTCCCCTGTGCATCATAAAATAGTATCATTTTCTAAAATGACAATGCCATTCAGACCCACTCCTTGTTCAGCCTGTGCTGTTTTTCACCCGCCTGGTTCTTGCATCTAGTTGGTCATTTCTCGTGTAAATGACCTATGATGCTACCTCTGGATGGAAAATAATGTCTAGTACACTACTCTTCTGTGAATCTCAGTTTAGTATTGTACTTATTGATGAAAACATTTTTGCTTATTGTGGATAAACTATCTTCCTCTGGAAATTCACTCTCCTTTGCTCTGGAAACACTGGACAAGTGTTCATTTTATCTTGCAAATTTGTACATTTGAAACGTATTATCTACAGTATAATCCCTTGAAAAATCATTTCAAAAAAGAGCAATATTTGTTTTCTATATTATGAAGGTATTTTGTTCCTCCTCTCCAGAAACATAAAGAAAATCACAAAAATGTGCAATGCACCATTTATTTTTAGACATACTGAAAGATTTTAAGAGAAATTGTTATTGTTTTATTTTAAAAGTGATTTTGGAACCTGTAAAATTTATGACACCACCTTTGAACAATAGGTTGTGAGTAAAACAGATTCAATTTCAGTGTCTAAGTTTGAAAAGTGTTTTCCCCCAGGCAAGCATATTTTCCCTGCTGGGTTTCACTGAACACTGATTTTGTGTGATGTGGTATGGTATGTGTGCATGTGTGTGTGAGTGAGTAAAATGAAATAGTTTGAGTTTATGTTTCCAGTGACTGGAAACATTCATATATCATTTCAGATAAATGAACTCTTATGATTAATTTATGGATTGTACACTTAATTATCTGCAAAAACTAAGGTACAAAATAAATAGATAACATCTAATTTACTGTTATTTGGGGGCATTGCAATCAATTATCTATAATTTCTAGAACAGATTTTTATGACTTGTTCTCTTTTTTCCTGGTTTCTGACTTTATGACTTCCCACAGAATTGTTAAGACTAAGCATGCAATTCATTCTATCAGTGTGTTAGATGAAAAAAGGCTTTGCTTTTATTATGTGTGTGTTCTGTATTCTATAAAGTATATCTACAGAAATTAGTTGTCCCTTAACATAGTGTTTTTCTAAGTTAATTTGAAACCTTTCTTTGTAATACTGGTCCACTCTTTTATTTACTCAATTAATTTTAATAATAGCGAAGGAAACTGCATTCAGATTTGCTTTTAGCACCTAACAATACTACTTTTTTTCTGGCAAGTATAAAGAAATGGACCTACATGTTTTGTTACTAAATGCAGACCAAGGAAGTTTTCATATTTCATATTAGTTTTATATTTGTAGATACCTATATATTTGATCTATATATTTGATAACAGGTAAATTTGGTTACTTTGTCTGGCCTACCATGTTGTCCAATAGAAGGTGATCAGTGATCATTTAAATAAATGTCACAACTGCTTGTACACAACAAATCACACCTATGAGGACTTATTATTTATTTGGAGTTTAAAGCATATGGAGATTTTGCAGATTATAAAGAAGAGCGATATGTATCACAGGTGAAAGGAATACTATGAACCATATCTCCATGAAAGAAATGATATAGAGAGACACTGAAAGTGGAAACAATCTGCATATGATATTAGAATATGGTCATTAGTTGGTGTTTAAACTTAGATAAAAATAAACAGGGTGGAGACCATGATTGAACTCTGGTAACTTTCTGAGAAAAGAGAGAGTAGATTGGAGAGAAAAGAGGCTGGGGTGGGGAAGAACCAGAGGAAACCTACTTTTTCCCTCCCAAACCCAGATGCATGAACCCTGCTCTTGGTTTGTGATCCACTGCACCACCTGGGATTCTGGCAGTAATAAAGTCATCACCAGATGCGATTTTCTGGTCTTGCATCTCCAGAGCCATGAACTCAAATTATTCTCTTTGCTTTATGTAGGATGGAAAAATGAAATAATACAAATTTAAAAATTATTTGTGGACAGAGGAGGTACAGAATCTAGCAGAAGGACTTGAATTAGTCGAGAGGAGAGTAGGTTAACAGCAAAATCAACTGTTAATGTAAATTAAAATTAAAGTTATTATATAACTGCATAATCTGAAATCATATGGCTACTGATATTCTTTATTGAGTACAAATTTATTTCTCTTATTTTTTTCAAATGTATAAACAGGTACCAAAATAGATTGACATTTTGTGTGTCAGCCTGCAAATTCAAACTAAAATCCCTTTGTGTACCACCTTTATAAGAACAATAAAGTAAATTAATTAATAAAAAGATCAGATGCCAGAGAAGTGAGGGAAAGGCTAGATTGGGAGGGGTGGTAAGAATGCCAAAAGGTGTGACATAGATCAAGACATACCATATTCTTAAATTGCTTTGTTGAATAACAACTCTTGTACAACTACTCAAAGATAATGAGAATATTTAAAAAGAAACAAGTACTGGTTCACTAATTTTGATATTAATTTTATAAATTTCCTTTCTTTTAGGGAGTTACCTTTGCTGAATATAGATGGTTATTTTGCTTTAAGAAGGTATTAGCTACCTTAATATTGGGTTTCATGAGTCAATATGATGTTCTTTATGAGGTAAAACATATTGCTAACACTGACTTTCTAAGTGGAATTTTGTAGTCCTGGAAGGTAGTTTCAATTTAATAAGTTATTTTGTGATTTAGGATAAAATATACTGTAGCTTAGCAATGAACTCATGCTTTATGTTTTACCTGAAAATCTATTATATTACTAATTATCTCCAACATGAAAAATAAAACTTATTTTTATAATTTTGTTCTGTTCATTGGGAAAATTATTCAGTTATTCTATTCTGTGTGTGGTATGAAGACTTGAACCCAGTGCCTTGGCTTTTTCTGAGTAGCTTATTGGAGGTAGGAGTCTCATGGATTTTTCTTCCCTGTTCTGACTTTCAACTGCAAACCTCAGATCTCAGCTTGCCTGAGTAGCTAGGAATTCAGGTGTGAGCCCCTGGTGCCTGGCTTGCATTTTGTTTTTGAGGTAGGGTCTTGCTAACTTTGCCCTGGTTGAACTCTGCCTCTGTCTCCCAAATAGCTGCAATTACAGGCATGTGCCATCACACCTGGCTTTATATAAAGCAATTTACTTATTTGTAATCCAAGTACGTATTGAACTCTTCATTGCATACTAATTACTTAACATTAGCTGTACATGTTTTACATTCGATTACATTTAATACATATTAAACATGCTAAATATTAACTTTTATTGTTAATTTAAATAGAATTATAATTATCATTATGTTCACGAAGATTGCCCAAATATAGTAGTTTCTTAAAAGAAACTCATTTGGAATTACTGGTATTTTAAATTTTGTGTTTAAATAATTTAAAACTCTAAGAAAGTTGCTTTTAAAAGAGTGTCAAAAGTACTCCCAAGTACATTTTACTTGGTTTCTTCAAAATATAATTTCAGCATCAGGAAGCCGATTTGGTTATGATCAATGGTTTTTATTAAAATTTCATTGTTTACAGATGTAATTTTGTCCAAAACTGGATGGGAAATCAGATACGTGTGAGGATATTCCTACATATATTTGTTAGAGTATATCTCATTATTTTCTGAACACAGGGAAAAAAATAAAACAAAAAGTAGTAGTCATAATCCAAACCTCAAATTCGGTACTCACAGAAACAAGGTTGGAGAGCAAAAGACCTTGCTAATTAAACTTGAGAAAGAGGTGGACTTACAAGGTGTGTCATCACAGCAGGCTCCTCTGTTAGAAAATCTCTGAAGAGGCAAAAAAGAACCCTTGCCTTCAGATTAAATTCCCCATTATGGGGGGCCAACACAAAGGGGAATTGAGTGGTCCCTTGTTTAAATAGTGTGAAGAAAGCACCACTAACAATACTAGCATATAAAAATGCCTCCATTTCTTCCATAGTCATTTCTTCTCAATTAGCCATGGTAACTTTCATTCGCTATTTAGCATCATTCTACTTTAGAATAAGAATATAAATTGTTGGCACAAAATAAGTGCTAATTTTTAACTTGTACATTTATATTTTTTAATGACAGTATAATAGAACTTCATTAGGTTTTTATTTTCATTTTATTCTAAGGGTGAAATGTAGAGGGGTACGGTAATGAGTACATTTCTTTTCCACCAGTGTTACCCCTTGTCTTGTTTTCTCCCATTTTCTCTCCCCTCTATGATTCCCTTTCCCCCAAATTGTAAAGTTCATATCAACATAGTGTCCAGTGAGTATGACTGTTGCATTTTTTTCACCCTTTGTCTCATCATTTCTTTTCTTTTCTTTTCTTTTTTTTTTTTTGGTCTGTCGTGGGGCTTGAACTCTGGGCTTGGGCACTGTCCCTCAGCTCTTCAGCTTATGGCTAGCACTCTACCTCTTGAGCCACAGCACCAATTCCGGTTTTCTAGTGGTTTATTGGAGATAAGAGTTTCAAGGACTTTCCTGCTCCGGCTGGCTTTGAACCGTGATCCTCAGATATCAGCCTCCTTAGAAGATAGGATTACGGGCGTGAGCCACCAGAGCCCGGCTTTTTCCCAACATTTCTGTGATTCTCCCTTCCAAATCAGATAAAAGTGTATACAAGAAAAAGGGGATGGGGGAGAAAGAAAGAAAAAAAAAGTGCCAACAGTACACCAGAAAGAAAAAAGTACCTCTCGTTTCCATATCATGGAGTTCTTTTCGATTAGCATCATTTTATGTGGTCATGTGTACATAGCTATTAGGCTATTGTGATCCTTTCCTAGGACTATCCTACACATATACTAATTACTACAAATGAGGGAAAGCACAGAGCCTATGTTTCTTTGGGCCTGGCTTATTACACTTAATATGATTTTTCCCAAGTCTTTCCATTTCCTTACAAATGGGGCAATGCCATTTTTTTCACAAAAGCATAGAATTCCATTGTATATATACATATAATATATGTTCTTGATCCATTCATCTATCGAGGGGGATCTGATTCCATATCTTAGCTATGGTAAATAATGTTGCAATGGACATAGCTATTCTGGTAACTTTAGATAAGGGAGCCAAAAATACCAATTTTAACAGTATTTGTTGTATATCTTTATGCTTTATGTTGTTTGTAAAAGTAGGGACGGCTTAGGAGAAGGAAAAAATATGGTAGAGGGGTAAATTTATTCAAAGTACACTATGTGCATATGTGGAAATATCACAATGAACTAACTCTTTGTATGACAAATGTATGTTAATTCAAGAATATTTTTTCACACCACTCTCCCCACTAGATAGATCAACTCGGCAAAACCTCAACAGAGAAACCGCAGATCTAAACAGCTGCATAGATCAACAAGACTTAACAGACATCTACCGAACATTTCACCCAGCAGCATCAGAATACACGTTTTTCTCAGCAGCACATGGAACGTTCTCTAAAATAGACCACATTTTAGGCCACAAAGCAAACTTGTATAAATTCAGAAACATCGAAGTTATACCTTGCATCCTCTCTGACCACAAGGGAATAAAATTAGAACTCAACACCAAAAGCCACCAAAGAAAGTCCGGCATCACATGGAGGCTGAACAACACACTGCTGAATCA
>NW_012267232.1:13015220-13032065 GCF_000151885.1 Dipodomys ordii
GGTAAACCAAAGGAGGAGGCTGCAATGCTTGGTAAGAAATGTATGCATTATCCTGCCCATGTAATTGTAACCCCTCTGTACAGTATGTTCACAAATAAAAAATAAATAAATTTAAAAAAAAGAATATTTTTTTTGTTGTTGTTGCTTTGTATGTACCCCTCCCCACAGTATAACCCCTGTTTTTTGTTTTTTGACTTTTTTAATTGTGAAAATACCGTATAGAGGGTTACAATTACATAAGGAAGGTAATGAGTACATTTCTTATCAAGTATTGTTGCTTCCTTCTTTGTTTCCCCTTTCCATCCCTACCCTCCCATCTCCCCCCGCAAAATAGTTGTAAAATTTGTTTTTCGACATAGCATCTTGTACATTTCACTGTTGCAATGGGTCCACCTGAATCCCTATTGAAACAATTAGATTTTTCCCTTCCCCTCCCCAAATTATACCAACATCAAATACAGTGAAAACAGGGATTATATCGTGGAGGAGGGAAATACAAAGCACCAAAAAATCACCTTATAAATATGTTAGAAACAATAGCAAGAAAGAAAAACCATTTGAATCCTTATCTTGGGGTTCATTTCACTTAACATTAACTTATCTGACCTTTTCTGCTTGTCTCAGACATATACTAGTAATTGTAAATAAGGGAAACCATGGGACCTATGTTTCTTTGGGCCTGGCTTATTTCACTTAATATAATTTTTTTCCAAGTCTTTCCATTTCCTAACAAATGAGGCATTGAAGTTGGTATAATTTGGGGAGGGTAAGGGAAAAAAAACAAATTGTTTAAATAGGTATATAGGTTGACCCATTGCAACAATGAGATGTACTAGATGCTATTTCGAAAAATGAACTTTACAATTTAGGTGGGGTGAGTTGGAGGAGGGAGTTTAGTTGTAGAGATGGGAGAGAAAAAATGGTAGGGGAAAAACAAAGGAGGAAGCAACAATGCTTGATAAGAAATGTACTCATTACCTTGCTCATGTAATTGTAACCCCTGGGTACAGTATTTTAACAATAAAAACCTTCTCAAAAAATAATTCTAGAGTGGACTGAAAGTAGCCTCTTCATTCTTCTGAATTGATAATTATCCTGTGCCAGAACTGTGAAATCTGAATGTACAAATACCTGCTAAGTTGTTCATTTATTTGGCTAGCTATAGCTCATCATGTCCCCAAATTTTAGGACCTCAAAGCTAAAAAAAAATAAAATTGAATTAAACCAACTACATAATATCCCTTGGAAAGTCATCCTTGGACTCATATTTCGATGTGGTAAACATAGTGATTAGGCATAAATATGAAATATTGGACTTTTCTGTTCTCAATCCCATTGGCTACAAGGAGATGCTCAGTTTTCACACACTGACTAAACAACCTATAAGATATACTTATATTTTTACATAAAGCTTCCTACATTATGATTCAACATATATGATTTTGAAAGAAAAATAGGAAAAGATCTGTGGG
This sequence comes from Dipodomys ordii, assembly GCF_000151885.1. Taxonomy (NCBI): domain Eukaryota; kingdom Metazoa; phylum Chordata; class Mammalia; order Rodentia; family Heteromyidae; genus Dipodomys; species Dipodomys ordii. The sequence continues at coordinate 13,016,693 of NW_012267232.1, forward strand.
ACAATATTTGTAGGAAGAAGGCTTTAAGGACTGAGGATAGATCTAGAAGAGAATCAAGGGGCTGGTGGCCCTGAGGATCTTCACAAACTAATTCCTGCCTGCTCTGAGTGCTCACTAACAATGCACACAGCTTCCTCAGCTGCCACATGATACTTGTCTTTTGCTCTTAGCCATAGAATGGCTTTTGCAGAATTGATAGCTAACTGCTGTTTAGAGGTATAAGGTGATGGGGATGTTTTCACCAAAAATAGCACAAACACAAGAATTTGACCCATGTTTTTCCCTCTTCCCTTCAGCTCTGTTTTTAAAGATATTTGATCCCTCTGAGAGAGCACCATATAATCTTCAGATTTTGAGTTATAAGTTAACTGTCTCTCTGTAGCATTTCAGCCTGCTGACCTTGAGCTTAAAAAGTTTGGAAAGCAATCTGAAAAGTTTTAAAATTGAGAAGTAGAAAAAGGTATGTGTAGTGTAGATAGAAACAAAATTATGAGCATCATTTATCTAATATATTCAATTCAACTTAAATGCTGTGTGTGTGCCAGTGGTTGGGTGCATGCAGTGTGTGTGGATCATCCAGTATCTGGCTTATAGAATGAAATGAGAGTCTAGTTTACCAGGTTGGTGAGCACTATGGCTCTTTTTGTCTTTCCTTTCCTTTCCTTTTCTTTTCTTCTTCTTTTTTTTTTTTTCAGTCCTGGGGCTGCTCTTTAGCTCAAGGCTAGCACTCTACCCCTTGATCCACAGTGCCACTTCCTGTTTACTGGTGGTTAATTGGAGATAAGAGTCTCACGGACTTTCCTGCCCAGGCTGGCTTTGAACCGTGATCCTCAGACCTCAGCCTCCTGAATAGCTAGGATTACAGGCATCAGCCATTGGTGCCCTGCTCCCCTATGTTTCTTAATGGTCACTGACTGATTGTGAGTATTTAGGACCTGTTGGGTCTAGGTTACTGAAGGGGTAAGATAAGGAAGAAAAACTAAATTAATGGATTTCTCAGAATAACTGTCTCTACTTGGGAAATGTGGTATAGAATTAGATTTGACATACAAAAGCAATCCTATACTATTATTACTGATGCTGAAAATTATTTCATGTTTTGGAGAGTTGAGTGTTGATTGCTTAATAAGTCAAGTACAATGCAATATAGAAACAAAGCAAAAATCCTACTTCAGCATCTTCTTCTCTAGTATTTTGATCTGTAGGACACAATCAGTTCTATGGCTCCATTATATAATCTCATTATGACTGTGCTCCCCCATTAGACAACATGTAATATTAAATAAACAACTTAAAATGCAATATACAGAAATGAAAGTGCCTTATTAGAATGAACTAAATTGGATCTATAATGATAAAAAGTAGAGAGATACTGTTATGAACATTTTAAAAGAAAGGTCAGTCAAAGTACTACACTTAATAGTTTCTCTTTATGCTAAGTACAGAACAATCAATGAAATCCCAAATCTTCTTGCTGTGTATTGTTTAAATTGCAAATAATTATTGGCAAATTAATATTTGTAAAATATCTGAATGTTAGTAATATTAAAATTAATTCTGTTTGGTTAGACATTATTTTTAAACATTAGCTATTGCATGCAGTTTTATTTATTTTCACACAATTCTTTTCAAATATTTTAATTTAAAAATGGACAAGAATTCATAAATTTTAAAATCCAAATGTCATTTCAAATTAACATCTCTTTGAAAATTAAAAAAATAACCTTTATTCTTTTTTTTGGGGGGGTCCGGTCGTGGGGCCTGAACTCTGGGTCTGGGTGTTGTCCCTCAGCTCTTCAGCTCAAGGCTAGTGCTCTACCACTTGCACCACAGCGGCACTTCCGGCTTTTTTATTTTTTCTTATGTGGTGCTGAGGAATCGAACCCAGGGCCTCATGCATGCAAGGCAAGCACTCTACCATTGAGCCACCTTCCCAGTCCCTAAAAATGTAACCTGTATTCTTATGTATATGAGGGGCTTGCTTTCCCTGTTACACCTAAATTTCATTTTACCTCTGTGTAATCTAATCGACATTTCATTTGTTGCCAAAAGGTCATACATATTAGCGATAATTGGCTTTTATAAACATTACTCATTATGCAAATGCTTTATTTACAAGCATCATTAGGTCAAAGTGGATGTATGAACTCACATAATGGGTTTTCTGTACCCATTATAAGGCAAAATAATTGATAATACATTAGAATTTGATCTTAGATATTAGATAGTAATTCACACACAATATAAAAATTTGGGATGTTTCCTCATTTTCAATCTTAAATTAGGATTGTTTTTGGAAGACAGAAATAACAGTAGATTGGTGTGCCTATCTGAATTTAGGATTTTCAACCAACCAAGCTTTAATTTTCTAGTAATGACTAATAGAATAGGCTACCCATACTATACAAACAGATTCAGCCAATTTTACTGGGATGAACTCTGAAATATTTTTCAAGATTCTTGGGATATTAGATGTGATGCTGTTTCTGAATTTTAAAGACATGCAAATCTCATTTTGTTTCATATAAATTGAGAAAGCTACTTTCTGTCTTCTTTAAATGAAAATCCTGGGAGAAACCACAGGGTAAAAGCGCAAGGAAATTCCTTTAGAAAGAATGAAATGCTATTGCAGGGCTAACTTGTGAGAGATATTCTTTGATCATTTTGGTTAGCTACATTTTCCTTCTAGTTCATAATGAACCCTAGTACTGACAATAGAAGACAAAGTTCTTGTCTGACTGAAGTTTAAATTCCACCTTGAAAGTTGCATCTAAATTCGATCCTTTATCACGAGCAGCCCAGGGTAGAGCGCTTTGGAAGCAGGATAACAGGGAATTACTTGTTCCTGGAAAACTTAAAGTTTTAAAAAGTTCTAAGTCTTTGGTTACTTCACTACTCTTTTTTTCTGTGCAAAATAACATCATGATTTACATTTCTCATATAAATTCATGTTTACATTTTCTCTCTGTTGGCATACTTTCTGTAGCAGCCTACTTCCTTCCAGGTCACTGATTTAGGACAATCTTACTCTTTAGTGCATAGAGTTCCACAAAACAGTGTGGAAAGTGTCTAAAAGAGTGGGAAATATCAAGGAAGATAGAACCATGACATGTGAGGAGGTCAGACTTTGTCATAGCTGTATGTACCATGTCTTTTATTCAGTTGATGTTTTCTCATGGTGTCAGATAATGATTTTAAGGATACGTTTTCCAGTTCTCAACTAAAGAAGGCCTTGTTGATTCCACCATATGCTACACAATTGCCATCCTTTCCCTCATGATTATCTCTCATGCCAGCTCTTACCTAGAGAGGTTAACTGGTCCAAACTGTTCCTCCATGATGAACTTTTAAATGCATCATCCAGTTCAGAAAGTCCTGAAATTTTAATCCTAAAAATAAAGAGGATGAATCCCTATCTCTAGAAAATACTGATTTGGGGTATCTATATGAACTTGCCTACATCATCTCTAATATCCTATGCACATTACATGAATGTTGGTACATTCCTTTAACCTCTTAATGTTTTGTAAAGCAGAGATTTAAGGACTGCTCTGCAAAAACTGAATGCATGCTAGTGTCAATTGCTAAAATTAAGTGAGGATAAAGAATGGGAGAAACATCAAAAGTTTTGCTTTAAAATATTAAGAATAAAGTATTCAAAAAATTATAGAAATACAGGATAGCCTTTGAATAATGAATCTGAGAATCAGATAATGGATCCATTTTAGAATAAAACTGCAAACATGTTTGCTTCATGGTGAGAAGCCACTGGAATATTTGCTTATAACATTGATTTAATTTGAATTCCTTGTATTTTTAGGACTTTGCTCTAATCTATACATAGCTTAGTGGTCTCCCAGAAAATGAGCCTGTGTTATCTTCAAATACTTCAAACAAGGAAAGTTTTAACTTTACTAAAGATATTAGGAGTGGGAGTACATAAAAAATTTACTCACTTTCAAATCTACCTTGGCTATTACTTTCTTTTGAACTTACCTGACATGGCTTTTCATACCTGCACAGCTCTTGGACACTACAATTATATGGAATGAATATAAGTCCTCTCAATGTTTTCCTCAGTTATAGAATTTCCCTGTTAATTATCTTACTTGTTTTCACTTACCATCAATGTTAAAATCATTGCTAGATTTTCTGCACTAAATCAAGCATACTCTACAGGTTGGTTTTCCAGTGCTGACAATTGAAATCAGAGTCCTATGCCTTCAAATATGCACCTCTACTGTTGAAGAACCAGTTAAAAACAAGATTAGGGCTGGGCACAAGTAGCTTACACCTGTAATCTTAGCTACTCAGGAGACTGAGATCTGAGTGTCACAGTGTGAAGACAGCCTAGGCAGGAAAGTCCATGAAACTCTTCTCTACAATTAACCAGCAAAAAGCCAAAAACAGAGTTGTGGTTCAAAGGGTAGAGTGCCAGCCTTGAGAGCAAAGGTTAAGAGACAGATTCAGACCCTGATTTAAGCCCCAGTACCAACACACAGACACGTAGACATACACACAGTGACACACAGATAGACAGACATACACACATACACACACACACACATACATACACAAACACAGACCGCATAAAAGGTTCAGAATATTATGTAATGGAGCCAGGCACCAGTGGCTGTAATTCTAGCTGCTTAGGAGGCTGAGATCTAAAGATCATGGTTGAAAGCAACTCCAGCAGCAAAGTCCATGAATCTCTTATCTCCAATTAACCACCAGAAAGCCAGAAATGCAACCGTGGCTCAAAGTAATAAAGCACAAGCCTTGAGCAAAGAAGCTTAAGGACAGTGTCCAGGCCCTTAGTTCAAGTCCCCTGACCAACAAAAATAAATTATTTAGTGTTCCCTACTTTTATACTTTATAAATAACAGAGATATTTACCAAGAACATCTGAGAGATAGATATGACATTGAGGGAGATATAATAAGGAATTCATGACCAAATGTGATTTTATGGGAAGTTCAGGGGAAAACAGAAAGCTCATTGTGCTAAGGCAATATTCATGTACAAAGTGACAAGCTTTTGAGTTATGAAAGTGGAACTGGGGATGAAGAGTCACTACACGAAATGATTTGAAAGCCTAAGAATGGGAAGTGAATATGATTTTAGTATTTTTAGCATGGAAAAAACATGGATCCATAAATCAAAAAAGTCAAAGGAAATTTTGTCTCAGACAAAGATAATTCATTATCTTTTAAGCACAAAGTTAAAGCCAAGATGGCAGGGAAAAGAACCTTCAGTTGGAAAGTCTAATAGGCATTTGATAAATGAGGCTCTGTTATGCATGAAAATGTAAGAACTTGGAGATAAGATTTGAAAATCATTCTCATAGGAAAAAGTAACCCATAAAGGGGAACATTTTCTAAGATTGCATGCTGTAAATATATATTTGAGACATATATATTATTTAAGACATATGTATTTGGGAACATATATATTATTTAGTTTTCTAAGATGCATATTTTTCTTTCTCATATGTGAAGAGAATGAGAAACTGTAAGATGATGTTACTTACCTTATAAATACCTTCTAGAAAAAGTCAGAGCAACTTTGAGAAAGACCTCCTTTGAAATAGGAGAGGAAGAGAATGACAGAACAAGAATGTTCAAAGATGAAGGATATCTTAAAGTATCTTGAGAAGTAAATGCGAATGAGGCTTCTAAAGAGAAAGTGTAATTGTGCCACTACTGCCAGACTCTGGAACACAACATGGCTCTGGAAAGGAACTTAATCATTATGTTGCCATTGGTAATTTTTCTCAAATAACTACTCTTATAATACTAAATCAAAAATATAATAAATCAAAAATGAACATTTCATGGGAGTAGATTTATTAAATGCCTTATTTTATAACTATTTTCATAATTTGAAATAAGATATTATCACAATGTTATAAACTTCATCTATTAAAGTAATTCAAGTACCATAATGCATAGAATTACTCATCAAATGTTTATATTCAATTTTTATTGATTTTTAAAATGGGTTATATAAAAACATACTACTTGTGTACACACTTCAATATAGAAACAAATATAATGCCTACCATATTTTCCTGTTTAGATTTTATTCCTCTTAACCAGAGAATCCATAAGAGGAATCAGAGGTAGAATGGTTAGCTACTCACCAAGGTCATATAACATGTAACTGAATAAACTGGGATTCAAATTCATACCTTCAGAGGTGGTAATGACTGCTAAGATCTGCGCCTAAAGAGAGTTGGATTTGTCCCCTGTGTGTCATACAAAGTCACAACTTTGCATTTGTACTCACAACCAGAGCCACATCCATTCCACTTCCAGTCCCAAACCACCCTTTTTCTCTATCTTCTCTATACTTATTCTGCTTTACTGACCTCTTCCTTAAGTTTAAGTGTGCCTGGATACTTCTACTATCTTTCCAAAGTACAATTATGATCATTAGTTGGGACATGCTTGCATTCTCAGCACTTTGGAGGCTGATGAAAGAGTAGCTAACTTTGAGGCTAGCTTGTAAATTGTAATCCTCAAGTCAAATAAAAACTTACCCTCACCTCATTCTTGCTCTTGTAGTTATTTTTTTGTGTTTACTCTTGTATGATACTACATTTCTCCTTGTATTAGGCTGATTATTGACATAACTTACTATTTTCTTGACTTTTACTTTGTTACAACTATGTTAACATTAATTTGTATACTATTTAAAAGAAAGAATTGTGTTCAACTTACTGTACCTACTTTCTCAAATTAACAACAAAAAATCTATGTAATATTCACTATACACTTTGAAGTTTGTTATTGTCATGTATCATTCATTGGAAAATAGCATGATTTCCTTTTGGATTCTCAATAGATATTTATTGGCTATATGAATGAATAGAATATGTGAAAAAGAAGAATAAATTACGATTCTAGGGATACAAAGATGGTGATTCATCACAACAAGGGAAGTAAAGACAAGATCACATTATCCTCTCAATAGATGTAGAGAAAGCATTTGACAAGATTCAACTCCCCTTTATGATAAAAACTCTGGAGAATCCTTGGATTATTCCTCAATAATATAAAGGCTGTATATAACAGACATACATATTATACTTAATGGAGAAAAGTTTAAAACATTCCCTCTAAAATTAGGAATGAGACAAGGATGCCCATTCTCTCTACTACTCTTCAACATAGTATGGTAATTCCTAGCAAGAGCAACAAGTCTAAAGAAAAGCATAAAGGGGATCCAAAGAGGGAAAGAAGTAAATCTATCCTTCTTTGCAGATCACATGATCCCGTATTTAAAGAACTCTAGATTCCTCATCAAAGCTACTTGAGTTGATTTGAAATTTTGACAAAGTAGCAGCTATAAAATCAACCCACAAACATCAGTAGTTTTATCTATACCAACAAAAAGAAGAGTGAGTCTGAAATCACAAAAGTAACTCCATTTGTAAGAGACTCAAAAAACACCTGGGAATTATCTTAACCAAAAATGTGAAGGAATATACACATGAAGAAATGAACAACCTCCCTAGCCATAAAAGAAATGCAAATCAAAACAACATTGAGATTCTACTTCACCCCAGTTAGAATGGCTAGAATCAAGAACTCTAATAACAACAGATGCTGGAGGGGATGTGGACAGAAGGGAATCCTACTGCATTGTTGGTGGGAGTGTAAACTTGTTCAACCACTTTGGAAAGCAGTATGGAGGTTCCTCAGAAGACTCCACATAGAGCTCCCCTATGACCCAGCAGTCCCATTTTTGGGCATTTACCCAAATGATCACAAACAAGACCACACTAAAGCTACCAGAACAACTATGTTTATTGCAGCATTATTTACCATAACTAAGATATGGCACCAACCCAGATGCCCCTCAGTAGATGGTATGGATCAAGAAAATGTGATATATATATATATATATATATATATATATATATATATATATATATAAAATGGAATTCTATGCCTCCATCAGAAAGAAGAGCTCCCTATTGGTTAGGAAGTGTAAAACTTTAAAAATCTGAAAAAAGTAATTGAAATAGAATTAAGAAATGGAAAAACTTCCATGCTCTTGGATGGTAAACATTAACATTGTAAAAATGGCAATAATGGCCAGAGAAATTTACGAATTCAATGCAATACCCATCAAAATCCCAATAACTTTATTCAAAGAACTAGAGAAAGCAATCCTAAAATTCATATGGAATACTAAAATACCCATAATAGCAAAAACAATACTTAGATGGAAGAACAATGCTGAATGAATATCCATACCAAACTTCAAACTTTATTAAAAAGCCATAGTAATAAAAATAGCTTGGCACTGGTACAAGGATAGGCCTGAGAACCAATGGAGGAAAACAGCAGACCCCCAAATAAACACACAAACCTATAGCTACCTAATATTTGATGAGGGAGCCAGAAACACAGATTGGAAGAAAGGCCTCTTCAAATTGTGCTGACAACATTGGCAATCAATGTGTAGAAAACTGAAACTAGATACTGCTTTCATTCATCGCCCTGCACCAGAATCAACTCTAAATGGATCAAAGAACTCAAGGCCAGATAGTGCGAAAATATTACAGGAAGTTCTAGGGGAAACACTAGACCTTCTAGGCAAGGTCAACACTTCTTAAGTAAGGAGATAGAATAAGAACAAATCAAAGAGAGGCTGGATTTCATTGAACTAAAAAATTCTGCATGGAAAAGGACATGGTTAACAAGATATATAAAAAGCCCACAGAATGGGGGAAGATCTTTACTAGCTATGCATCGGACAAGAGCCTTTGAGCTTGGAGCTCAAAAAATTATATCACTCAAAACAAACCTTCAACAAATCAACCAATAAATGGTCAAATCCTTGAAAGGAGATTTCTCAGAGTAAGAAGTAATAATGGGCAACAGACACGTGAAGAAATGTTCAACATTTCAGGCTATAAAAGAACTACAAATAAAAAAAAAACAGCACTGTGATTCCTCCTCAAGTCAGGTAGAATGGTCATTGAACAAGCAAACTAATAACAACAAACGCTGGCAGTGATGTAGCCAAAAGGGAATACTACTACGCTGTTAGTTGGCATTGTAAACTTGTTCAACCACTCTGGAAAGCAGTATGGAGGTTCCTCAAAAGACTAAACATAGAACTCCCCTATGACCCAGCAATTCCATTTCTGAGTATTTATCCAACTGACCACAAACCAGGCCACAATAAAGCTACCAGCATAGCCAGGTTCAATGCATCATTGTTTACCATAGTCAAAATATGGAATCAACCCAGCTACCTCTCAAGGGGCAAATGGATCAAAAGAGTGTGGTATGTATGCACAATGGAATTCTACTCATCCATCAAAAAGAACAATATTGTACCATTTGTAAAGAAATGGAAAAGTTGGGAAAAAATATATTAAGTAAAGTAAGTCAGAGCCAAAGAAACACACACACACACACACACACACACACACACAGACATGATATATTATATAGGTCTCTGGACACTCACAGATGAGTCCAAAGGAGTATATGCATGGTAGTGGATGACAAAGACTGTGTGCATATGATCATATAAAATAATATTTTATGAAATGATCTCCAAGAAAAGAAAACAAAAGAGATTTTCAGTTGCTTTGCTGCTGTTTTCTTTTCCTTTTGTCTTAACTTTTGTATTTGGGAGGGCGAGGAGGGCACAGAAAAGGTGGAACAAAGGGTGAACAAATATAAGAGTGGTACTCATTAGACACTTTGTGGAAAATGAACTGTACATCTTGTGGGTGGTGACATGAGGGAAAAACTGAGAGAGTGAGGGAAAGGGGACATGGTTCAAAAAATTCTAGTCATTAGCCAATTGATGTAACTGTAATCCCTCGTATATTACCTCTACCAGAATAAGGAAGAAAAAGAATAAATGAAGAAAATGTCTTAATTGTCGATGAAGGGTGCATTTGTTATCCCAGGTATATACTGCATCTTATTTTTCCTATTCTCAATAAATCAGCAGGTTTTTCTCAAGAAAGCATCAGACCAGCAGGTGCTTCCTTTCTGTGCCAAAAAAACTCACTGGAATTTGCCAATGAGTTAGAATGTTGTAATAGGCAGGGAATAAAAACAATCATAATATCTTTAATAACAAGCACCTGGATTTGGATCTGCTTTGGATTTCTGGCATTTGGAAGGGAATGGTTGGAGGATATGGAGGTAGGCAACATCTCAACCAGAAAATATCACAAAGGTCAATGTAGTTATGCAATTACTTTTGTTTTTAAATAATTATAGTTTAGATTACCTAAGTTTTCATTGTTTACTGGTTAAATTGAAAATATTTTCATAGTTCAATATAGTAAATTGTTTATATTGTTTTCTTTCTATAAGCCTAAATATTAATGTAAGTATAAATATAAGTAGAAATTACACTCAACCCTATATAATATTTCAACTAGAATTTGAAGTTCATCATTAGCAATAAAAATTGCTCCCTAGAGTTAAACAGTAAGCCACATTACCAATCACTAATTAGGAGAAAGATGATAAAAATTATATGTTTCTTTCTAATAGAGGACCTTAATCAGCTACACGATATTTTTTGTTTGGCTGAATGCTAATGGACTTGTTCAAATCAGCAGGTGCTCCATTTCTTTAATGAAAAAAGTCTCCATGAAATTGAAGAAACAGAACTTTATAAAAACCAGAAGAATTTTTTTAAATCCACATTAAAAAATTGTATCGAACATTGCTTGGCTTTCAGATTTGATGAGGCTTTGTAGGAATGGCTGATTGGATAAAGACAATCTAAGCTAACACATACTGATTCACCTCTAGGCTGAATATGTATATAATTTTCATGGAGGTTATTCATAGAACAAAATATGAAAGTCCTTTAAGATTATTTACTCTATTAATAATATTAATCCCAAATTAATTGTCAAATGGATATAGGAATCACCTCTAATCTTCCCAATTAGTCATTTTGAAAATTTTAAAAATTTAAAATTCTTAAGGATTAGTTACAAAAAAGATATCATCTTTACCTGTAATTATTATTTCACTTTCAATAGGCACAGTTGACAAAACATTGCTAAGTTTTAATATCCTTTTTATTGTAAAAACACTGTACAGAGGGGTTATAGTTACATGAGTAAATTTCCTATTGAGCATTGCTACCTCCTCCTTTGTTTTTCCCCTACCATCCCTTCCCTCTGAACCTCCCCAATTCCCCTCCCCCTCCCTTTACCCTCCCTCATTACCCGCCTCACCCCGCCCCACGAAGTTGTAAAATTAGTTTCAACATAGTATCTTGTACATCCCATTGTTACAATGGGTCAACCTGTATCCTTATTTCAGCATTTTGATATTTCCCTTCCCCTCCCCACATTAGAAACATGTATATACAAGATTCAGGGCACAGACATCAAATACAATGAAAACAGGAGTTATACCGTGGGGGAGGAACATACAAAGAAACAAAAAAATCACCTAGTACCTTATAAATACATTAGAAACAATAGCAAGAAAGAAAAAAGCACTTGTGTCCCTATGTTGGGGTTCATTTCGCTTAACTTCAACTTATCTTGTCCTATGTACATATGTTCATAACAAATGTCATTCTTTCTGATGGAGGAATAGAATTCATATATATATAAAATCACATTTTCTTGATCCATTCATCTACTGAGGGGCTTCTGGGTTGGTTCCGTATCTTAGCTATGGTAAATAATGCTGCAATAAACATAGTTGTGCTGGTAGCCTTAGTATGGTCTTGCTTATGATCATTTGGGTAAATGCCCAAAAGTGGGACTGCTGGGTCATAGGGGAACTCTATGTGAAGTCTTTCAAGGAACCTTCATCCTACTTTCCAAAGTGATTGAACAAGTTTACACTCCCACCAACAATGCAGCAGGGTTCCCTTCTGGCCACATACACTCCAGCATCAGTTGTTATTAGAGTTCTTGATTCTAGCAATTCTAACTGGGTTGAGATGGAATCTCAATGTTTTGATTTGCATTTTTTATATGGCTAGCGGGGTTGAGCATTTCTTCATATGTCTATTGAACACTCTTATTTCCTCTTCAGAGAAATTTCTCTGTAAGTCTTTAGCCCACTTATTTATCGGGCATTTGTTTCTTTGAGGATTTGTTGTTGGGGCATTTATTTTTTTGTGTTCTAAATATATTTTAGATATGTGACCCTTGTCCGTTGTATATGAGACCCTTTTCCATTGTATGGTTAGTGAAGATCTTCTCCCAATCCTTGGGTTTTGTATTGATCTTGCTAGCTATGTAGAAACTCTGCCAAATTTTTAATCTTGTTTTTTACTATACACTCATGTAATTAGGCATATTTATTTTAAATTATGATAATTGTCTGTAGAAATAAAACTGTTCAATTACTTCAAATTATTTTTAGAGAAAGTAGTATAAACATTTATAATTTTATATAATAAACATATTAAGACAATTGGAAAGCATTTTGATAGCTTTGAGGGAGTAATACACTCTTTGACTTCAGGTTTTCAGTAGTAGACTCTAAACACTGAAAGTGCAGTACTCCAAGTAAGAACAAAGAGGCCTTGGTCACCTTGCCCCTTTTAGTTACAAAGCTTTTATTGGGGAAGGTGATCACTATTTTACATCAACCATGTTTTCACACTGACAGCCTACTTTGTATATTACTTTTTGTTTATTGAACATAGGTCAATCTTAATACTTATCCTCACTGGTTATGCCTTTGTGTAAAATACCTTTAATATTTTATCAGATATTTTCTCTCAAAGCTCTCTTAAATTTTAATGAGTACTAACATATTTTCATTTTCCTTGTCAATATATATAAAAATATTTTCATTTTTTGCTTGTAGATGCCACACAATAATACAAGACATTACTCTCAAATCTTATTTGGCAAAGGATCCAGATAAATTAGAATTGACTTTTATAACATTATCATCATTACATCACCCTACATAATAAGTATCAAATATATACATATATTAAGTTTCTACTTCCAAGTACTGTCACCTCCCTATTCAGTCATACTGCTTTGATGCATTTAATGCTGATGACAGAGTGACATATATGAAGAAACATTTTATCAGCTTGAATTAATTAATAAGTTATTTCAACAGCATAGTATCACAAAACTTAGAATTCAATGTGTAGGTTTGGGATATATGACTAATATTAATTTTATCATTCTTAGGAAGTTAATCTGCTTATTACATTCTGCTCAGCCTAAGCATCATTTTAGCAAAGAAAAAGCATTATTGTTTTTCATTTTAACATAGATGAATGACCATTTCCTGAATGTATATTTGATGCTTAGGATTTTTCTGTAAAGCCAAGGCTATTTTCATCTTTGATAAGTAGAAAACTATAAAGTGAGTATTTCTTAGGTTATGTGTGTGTGTGTATGTGTGTGTGTGTGTGAATGTGCATGTGCATGTGCATGTGGGCACTTAATATACCAGATTTCAGTGATTAAAAATAAAAAATATTTTTTCTTTCATATTAAATGTTCATGGGTGTAAACCAACTGTTTATTTGAAGACACAGTGTGAAGGAATAACCCTCGCTTAAACTTTGCTATTTTTGACTTCAGATGGGGAAGATGGAATCTACGTGTGAAATATGATGACTTTTAATGTTTCTGCTTAGACTTAGCAAATTTAATATTTGATGTCATTCTAGTGGCTAAAATACATCAGATGGCCAGACCTAATACCAATGCTGAGAAAGTTTATAATTCACAGAAGGTACCAGAACTGTTGGCTATGTAATCCTCTTACAAGAGAGAAAGAGGCTAAACAGTTGTGGACAGTAATAGCTACTCAGACTAGGAGAAAATTGATAGGAGTGGATTTTTAATCTAAATATCCAGACCACAATCATATTGTCTTCTAAGAAGCTTATTTTATAGAACAAATTTAGAAAATGTTTCCATTATTTTATCTTGCTTTACATTTTTTATGATGAAATGGACAGTTTCAATTTCAATCCCAAAATCACTGGGGACACCCCTTATTTCATAATTCCCAATCCTGTTTTTAAAGTTAATTTTCTTCTCTATTTTTTTATTTTGACAAAAATTAGATTTGTATGTTTTATATGACACTAATAAAGCTGTTTAGAAAATAATTAAGGAATTAATATGACAGCTCTTTTCACAGTTTGCTAATTTAACAAAAGTTCTCTTTTTGTCCAGAGTCACTTTTTTCTATACTATCCTCACTGTGTCTGAGAACATTATCAAATAATTAAATCAAGCTACTCTACTTCTAGGTTGTCATTGTCAAAAAGCTGGCTGCCAGATGTCTAACAAAAGCTTAAAATGATTAACCACTCATCTCAAGAAACCAATTTCTCCTGACTCACTTGGTGACCAAGTGATTAGATGTCCTTAGTATAGAAATTGGATATAAGTCAATACAATAGCATTTTCTTTCAACAACCCAGTGGTATTGATAAGTTGTTGCTAGTCTTATGTAATAGGAATATGGAAAGAAAACCTAAAGTGGAAAAAAATTCTTCAAGTCCTCCAGTCTTAAAAGGAAAATCTATTAAATAGTAGAGACAGATTGCTGACCACCTCAGGAACAAATCACAAGACCTCTGAGAGAAAATACTGTTCTGCATTGAAACTTCCCAACTCAGGTGACTTCAGCCTTGAAGGCTGGATTTAAGATTAGGAGTTTCTCAAAGACAGCCTCAACAGTTATTCAAACCCCAAAGACTAATGTTTTCTGAATAGACAACTCATTTTCAATCTATTTGTTACAAGTACTTAAACTGTGTTTACTGAAATTCCTTTCTTAGGCCCAGAAGTTAATGAAAAGAAATTAGAAGACAAACGTGATGTCCCTGCCTCTGTTTTGTATCCGTCTTTTACAATATTCACCTTATAGTCATGTAAAAGTCCAGGAAACACAGGACTAATCAGGTTTATATGACATGGGACTGAAACTTTGAAGAACAGCAGAAATTAGCAGGATAGATCCTGCTCAATTGAGGAAAATCATGTACCTTGTGACCACACCCTGCACACAGACACACACACACACACACATATATAATTTTGGCATATTTCTCTCCTATGAAACTTTCCTGTCTATTATATTTTTGTTATTTCACTGTATCTCTTGTCTTGCCTGAATTATTCTCTTTCTAGACACAGGGAGTGAAACAGGTAGCTGCACTGACTTTCTGGTAATGGATGAAAAGTAATTTGCTTCTAATAATAAATACAGACAGATAACAGATGACAGACAGACAGACAGAATGTAAGTAATTAAACGCAAGACAGCATCCCTAAAAATAAATTCAATAGAAAATACATAGACATTTTATAAAGTCATGATTTTGAAATTTTTGACCAATTGGAAGTATTTAGAAGAGACTG
>NW_012267232.1:13032115-13043736 GCF_000151885.1 Dipodomys ordii
TGTCATTCTAGTGGCTAAAATACATCAGATGGCCAGACCTAATACCAATGCTGAGAAAGTTTATAATTCACAGAAGGTACCAGAACTGTTGGCTATGTAATCCTCTTACAAGAGAGAAAGAGGCTAAACAGTTGTGGACAGTAATAGCTACTCAGACTAGGAGAAAATTGATAGGAGTGGATTTTTAATCTAAATATCCAGACCACAATCATATTGTCTTCTAAGAAGCTTATTTTATAGAACAAATTTAGAAAATGTTTCCATTATTTTATCTTGCTTTACATTTTTTATGATGAAATGGACAGTTTCAATTTCAATCCCAAAATCACTGGGGACACCCCTTATTTCATAATTCCCAATCCTGTTTTTAAAGTTAATTTTCTTCTCTATTTTTTTATTTTGACAAAAATTAGATTTGTATGTTTTATATGACACTAATAAAGCTGTTTAGAAAATAATTAAGGAATTAATATGACAGCTCTTTTCACAGTTTGCTAATTTAACAAAAGTTCTCTTTTTGTCCAGAGTCACTTTTTTCTATACTATCCTCACTGTGTCTGAGAACATTATCAAATAATTAAATCAAGCTACTCTACTTCTAGGTTGTCATTGTCAAAAAGCTGGCTGCCAGATGTCTAACAAAAGCTTAAAATGATTAACCACTCATCTCAAGAAACCAATTTCTCCTGACTCACTTGGTGACCAAGTGATTAGATGTCCTTAGTATAGAAATTGGATATAAGTCAATACAATAGCATTTTCTTTCAACAACCCAGTGGTATTGATAAGTTGTTGCTAGTCTTATGTAATAGGAATATGGAAAGAAAACCTAAAGTGGAAAAAAATTCTTCAAGTCCTCCAGTCTTAAAAGGAAAATCTATTAAATAGTAGAGACAGATTGCTGACCACCTCAGGAACAAATCACAAGACCTCTGAGAGAAAATACTGTTCTGCATTGAAACTTCCCAACTCAGGTGACTTCAGCCTTGAAGGCTGGATTTAAGATTAGGAGTTTCTCAAAGACAGCCTCAACAGTTATTCAAACCCCAAAGACTAATGTTTTCTGAATAGACAACTCATTTTCAATCTATTTGTTACAAGTACTTAAACTGTGTTTACTGAAATTCCTTTCTTAGGCCCAGAAGTTAATGAAAAGAAATTAGAAGACAAACGTGATGTCCCTGCCTCTGTTTTGTATCCGTCTTTTACAATATTCACCTTATAGTCATGTAAAAGTCCAGGAAACACAGGACTAATCAGGTTTATATGACATGGGACTGAAACTTTGAAGAACAGCAGAAATTAGCAGGATAGATCCTGCTCAATTGAGGAAAATCATGTACCTTGTGACCACACCCTGCACACAGACACACACACACACACACATATATAATTTTGGCATATTTCTCTCCTATGAAACTTTCCTGTCTATTATATTTTTGTTATTTCACTGTATCTCTTGTCTTGCCTGAATTATTCTCTTTCTAGACACAGGGAGTGAAACAGGTAGCTGCACTGACTTTCTGGTAATGGATGAAAAGTAATTTGCTTCTAATAATAAATACAGACAGATAACAGATGACAGACAGACAGAATGTAAGTAATTAAACGCAAGACAGCATCCCTAAAAATAAATTCAATAGAAAATACATAGACATTTTATAAAGTCATGATTTTGAAATTTTTGACCAATTGGAAGTATTTAGAAGAGACTGTGCTCAAAGCTTTCAGAATTGTGTAATACCATTTTTTTTTCCAGAATAGAGTTTCTTAGTGCCTTTCTCACCCTTTGTCCTATCATTTTATTTGGTGTAGAGGGGCAAGTGGCTGGACATGACATAGTTCTTTCCCATCACTTTTACCACTGCAGCTTACCTGGATTCTTTTGCCAGATGGTAGAATCCTGCAGCGACAGTACACATACTACTAAATCAGAATCCTGTTAATTTTTTGTTTGTTTGTTTTTGTCAATTGTGTGGCTTGAACTTTGTGGGCCTGCGCGCTGTCCCTCAGCTCTTCAGCTCAAAGTGAGCACTCTACCACTTGAGCTATTGGTTTATTGGAGATAAGAGATTCATGGACTTTTCTGCCCGGGATGGCTTTGAGCCTAGATCCTCAGAACTCAGTCTCCTGAGTAGCCAGGATTACAAGCGGGAGCCACAAGTGCCAGTTTCCCGTTGAGTTTTCACACTAATTCTTAGGCCAACTCATACACAGTGATCGTAAACATCTCAATGTCTCCTTCCATGGGCTGTGTAAATATTTATGCTGTCGTTAGGCTCTTTTCTTTTCCTGGATGCCTCACAGTCTGTGCTTTGGGGACCCATTGATTCTGTCAAAAGCTATTCTTCCCTAAATTGGACTTTAAATTTCTGGGAAGGAGACTTTTTTTTGTAAATATTTTTTATTGTAAAAATACTGTCCAGAGGAGTTACAGTTACATGAATAAGGTAATGAGTACATTTCCTATTAAGTATTGTTAACCCCTCTGTTTCCCCCTACCATTCATTCCCTCCCATCTCCTTAACTCCTCTCTCCATCTCCCCAAGTTAAAGTTCGTTTTCAACATAGTGTCTTGTACATCTCATTGTTACAATGGGTCAACCTGTATCCTTATTTCAGCATTTCGTTATTCTCTTCCCCTCCCAAATTAGAAAAATGCATGTACAAGATGCAGGGCACCGGAATCAAATACAGTGAAAACAAAGGTTATGCCATGGGGGAAGAACATACAAAAGAAACAAAAGAGGGATACAGGTGGACCCATTGCAACAATGAAATGTACAAGATGCTATGTCAAAAAACGAACTTTACAACTTTGGCAGGGAGGGGGAAATGGGAGGGCAAGGATGATAAGGGGAAACACAGGAGGAGGCAACAATGCTTGATAAATGTACTCATTACCTTGCCCATGTAATTGTAACCCCTCTGTTCGGTATTTTCACAATAAAAAAACTTATTAATAATTTAAAAAAACCCAAAAAAGAAGCAAAAAATTACATAATACATTATACATACATTAGAACAACATCAAGAAAAGTAAAAAAAACACTTGTTTCCTTATCTTGAGGTTCATTTCACTTAGCATCATCTTATAAAGTCATATGTACATAGCTTTGGGGTTTTTCTGCTTGTCCTAGACATATGATAGTTATTGCAAATAAGGGAAAGCATGGGACCTATGTTTCTTTGGGCCTGGCTAACTTCACTTAACATAATTTTTTCCAAGTCTTTGAAGGAAACTATTTTTAATTTACTACCTAAAACTTTCTCATCCACTCACTTGGCTTCATACTCAAGGCAGAAAAAGGACTACATTTTTTCTTTCTGTGATCTGCCTGAAGGAAAGGTTTTTGTTTTTGTTTTTGTTTTTCCTGCCCCAGCCCATTCATATTTTATAGAACACTTCCTGGGGAAGAGGAACTGGCCTAAATCTACTCTACTCTGATACTGATAGGCTTAGGAGGAATCAGTTAATCTTCATTCTCTTTTATTTTGTATTTGGAAACGGAATTAGCTTCAGGTAAGAGCCACATTCATTTTAATGGGAGAAATAATGTTTGACTCCATTCTGCCTTGCTTCTTGTTTTATTTCTGGATTGGCTCAAACCTCAGTTAGGCAAGTGTTAATGACTAAAATTCCCTGCAGTAATCTACTGCTTCTTATTTCCTCAGGAACTCTCTCAGTGCTGCTGAAATTCTGGGGTACCAAGGATTAGAAGCAAAGACACCAGCTGCATTCACACAATTGTTCTCTCCTCAAAATACCTTTATCTGTGATGGACATTACATGCTCCTTTGGCCCATGAAATGTTTTCACATGCAACTTGCCTTCATAAAGCCCTTCAATCCTGTTATGGAACATCATTTATTCATAGATTTATTTATTATTTATACTTTATCTATATCTGAAAAGGATTTCTTGTTGCTATTTGAATATTATGCTAGGTGATAAATGTCAAATGGCTTATAAATTTCCATTCTTTTTCCTCTTGCACATAACTCCATATGTAATTTCAACTTCCTCTACTGGCCTCTGTGGCATTATGATATATTACAAAGACAAAGAGATTGACAGCCATATTCAGAAATTCAGGTTCCAGGGGAGATCTTTGGATTACTCTTTTATTCATACATAATTAAATTCATCCCAAATAATATCTCTAAACAGTTTGTGAGGCTAAAATAACATAATGCATGCAAGATGAATGCAAACTCACTAAAATTTTTATTTATTATTAAAGTTTTCAGGTTATAAACAGTATCTATAATGTTTAAGGAATTCCTGCTGGTCTTTGATTTGTAAGATAAGTCATGGTATATATACTCTAAAATTTGTGAATAATTATTTGAAACATTTTAAGCATATATGAATGATAAGGGAAAGATAATTGAAATTCTTTTTTTTAATGTAATTTAATTTTATTTGTGAACATACTCTACAGAGGAGTTACAATTACATGGGCAGGATAATGTGTACATTTCTTACCAAGCATTGCAGCCTCCTCCTTTGGTTTACCCTTCATATCCTTTCCCAGCCTCCCCCTCCCCCCCAATCCCAATCCTTCTCCTTCCCCCCTTTCCCCCCTCCCCAGCACCGACATTGTAAAACTCGTTTTGGACATGACAACTTGGACTTCCCATTGTTGCAACAGGTCCACCTGTATCCTTAAACAACTGGTTTTTCCCCATCTCCTCCACAAGTTATACTGATATCAAATATAGAGAAAGCAGGGGTTATACTGTGGGGGAGGGACATACAAAGCAACAAAGAGATTATCTTATAAATGCATTAGAAACACATGCATGAAAGAAAAAAACATTAAAATACATATCTAAGGGTTCATTTTCCTGACATCACCTTATCTGACCTTTTCCGCTTGACTCATACATATACTAGATATTGCAAATAAGGGAAACCATGGGACCTATGTTTCTTTGGGCCTGGCTTACTTCACTTAATATAATTTTTTCCAAGTTTTTACATTTCCTAACAAATGGGTCAATGTCATTCTTTCTGATGGAGCATAGAATTCCATTGTGTATATATACCACATTTTCTTGATCCATTCATCTACTGAGGGGCATCTGGGTTGGTTCCATATCTTAGCTATGGTAAATAATGCTGCAATAAACATAGTTGTGCTGGTAGCTTTAGTGTGGTCTTGTTTGTAAACATTTGGGTAAATGCCCAAAAGTGGGATTGCTGGGTCATAGGGGAGTTCTATGTGAAGTCTTTTGAGGAACCTCCATACTGCTTTCCAAAGTGGTTGAACAAGTTTACATTCCCACCAACAATGAAGTAAGGTTCCTTTCTGTCCACATCCCCTCCAGCATCTGTTGTTATTAGAGTTCTTGATTTTTGCCGTTCTAAGTGGGGTGAGGTGATATCTCAATGTTGTTTTGATTTGCATTTCTTTTATGGCTAGGAATGTTGAACATTTCTTCATGTGTCTATTGGCCTTCCTTCTTTCTTCTTCAGAGAAGTTTCTCTTTAAGTCTTTCACCCACTTATTTATTGGGCAGTTGTTTCTTTGAGGGTTTGTTGTTGGGAGGTTTAATTTTTGGAGTTCCAAGTATATTTTAGATATGAGATCCTTGTCCGTTGTATGGCTAGTAAAGATCTTCTCCGAATCCGTGGGCTTTCTATTGATCTTGCTAGCTATGTCCTTTGCCCTGCAGAAGCTCTGCAACTTTATGCAATCCCATTTGTACAACCTTTCTTTGATTTGTTTTGTTGCCGGGTCTCTATTCAAAAAATTTCGGCCTGAGCCAAGGAGACCTAGGGTTTCTCCTATTCCATCCTGTAATGTTTTCAGAGTGTCTGCTTTGACTTCAAGGTCTTTGATCCATTTGGAGTTGGTTCTGGTGCAGGGTGATATATAAGGATCTAGCTTTCGTTTTCTACATGTAGTTAACCAATTTAGCCAGCACCATTTACTGAAGAGGCTGTCTTTCTTCCATTCTATTGTTTTAGCTCCCTTATCGAAGATTAGATGGCTATAGGTCTGTAGGTTCATTTCTGGGTTTTCAATTCTATTCCCTTGGTGATAATTGAAATTCTTGCTTACCATAAATGTCTGATCCTTGGGAAAATAAAATATATAGGTCCTTCATTAAGAATAGTTTTTAGAAATTATAAAAAGATTTTTCCTCTATTCCTGTAGCTTCCTATAGTAAAAAGATGGTTGCTGCTTTAAGGGCTTTATATTTTTATTGTTAAAGAAATATCTGCATATCTGCATATGTGGCATATGTTCAGTACTGATAGCTGTAGTTTATATTCTATTTCAAGTGTCATAGAAATGTCAGTTCTCTGAGGACAATGCAAATTAGAATAATAAGAGCATAGCTTTGGGGAAAAAAAAGGAAATGAAGGACTTATTAATTGCCATAAACTTAGGTAGGCATAGGAATGTAAATCTCAAAGAGTGAAGACTCTATACCAAGGAGAAAGATAGGTTTTAAGGGAAAACCAAAGCTCTTGGAAACTTGCATGATTGTTTATCTTCAGTTGGCCCCAGCTTCTGAGGCTGTCCTACTATTTTCTCAACACATCTCCCTTTGGTGTCATGATAGTATGCCAAAGTCTGAAGTTAAATTTATCAAAAAAGGTTTTCTACAGAGAGAGGTAAGGCGCCTGCTGGACCAGCAGGTGATGAGATAGTAGCCAACTGTGAGAATATTAATCGTGAAATCCCACACATGGAGAATGGAATGGGGAGGAGAGTCACAAGCAGAAAAAAAGAGAATAAAAAGAGACTTGAGCCATTAAACAATTAAGAATGGCTAGTGAAGATATCTACTTTCTAAAATTGTGAACATAATATACCTCAGGGTCTGTCTCTGTTATACAAGTTGATTGCAAATTCTTAATTCTTTATTTCCAATATTTCTCTTTAATTAGTGATCATGTGTGCTACTCATATTCTTATACATTTTTTCCTAAGTGTTTTTCTGTATATATCTAGAAGTAAGAAAATTTATGGTCCAGAGCTCAAACATGGAACAGAAATATTTATGTTAAAACTATTAGCTTTCATTAAAAAGACAACTCTTAAAATCTAGAAATTGTATATAAAATCCACATTACTAAATTCTACTAAAATATTATATTTATATTATGTATAAATATTATATATGCTAAAATATCTTATTTCTACATGGCCAACATATATCTCAGTGTATATTCTACTGTGAGATAGGTAAGTCCTCTCAAATTCTCATACTCCCAGTTTTTACTATCTCTTTCTTCATATGATATATGACGAAGATAGTGCTTATAGGGAAGATTTGGAAGTGAGATACCAGAATTGAGGTTTTTTGTTTCTGATATTACTTTGCAGAAAAAAAATGCTCATTTTTATCAATTATTAACAGAACACTATAGGGATAGATTATGTTGTAGGACATATCTCTTTGGAATTATACTATCCCAAATAGTTCTTACCATCTTTAATATTTCCTGAGAATATTTGTTTCCAGTTCACTATCATCATCGTGAAGTGACATCAAGTACATGCTATTTTAATTAGTCTAAAATGAGTATGGTATATAATTCCAGGTATTTGGAAAGAAAAGGCAAAAAAAATATGAGTTTGAGGATAGCTCAGGCAAAGTCAACAGGATTTTTTTTAAAAAACAAAACAAAGGGGCTACCTATGGTCACATATGATGAATGATAAGATGAATTAAATTTCATTTGCTGTTATTAAGGAGGAAAAGAAGGAGGCAAAGGCAGAGAAGGAGGAACAGAAAGAAGAGAAAGAGGAGAAAAAGGATTAGGAAGTGGAGAAGGAGAAAGAGGAGAAGGAAAATAATTTATCATCTCGAATCTATTTTACTAAATTATCAGGAAAGACTATCAAATATTAACCAATTGCTAACCAAATAAAATTTAGTATGTCAACGAGATATACACATCCCTTCAATTCCTTGAATAGCATTGTTCACAATAGCTGCAGAATGAAAACAATCCTTAAGAATATGTGTGTAGATCAATAAACTGTGCATATACACACAACACTATTAAGGCATAAAGAGAATGAAATTCTGTCATATGAGAAAATATGCAAAGAACTGGAGATCATTATGGTCACCAAAATAAGCCAGGCACAGAAAGAGAATTAGCACATGGTTTTATTTCTATGTGAATTCTAAACATTTATTATGATAAATGTTGAGAGAAGAGTGGTTTACCAGAGACTGGAGAGATAGGTGAATGGTGAAAAATAGATCAATGGGTATTTGATTTAAATGAGGGAAGAGTAAGAAGTTGTGGTGTAGAGAATCTATAGATAGCCATAGTATAGATAGCAAATGTTAGAGACAACAGCAATATTGAGGACACACTACAAGAAACTGGAAAAAAATCACTGCAATGTTTTCAACATGAATGAGTGATATATGTTAGAAAGCAGATCCTTGTAAGAAAACACTTAATTCTGTATACATATAACTATTTTTATCATTTTTATTATTGACTGAGGCAAAAATATGTTTTAAAGTTAACAATTTATTTTGATTGTATCTACTTAGAATTCATAAGTTCAAACTTAATGCTCAGTAAGATGGCTTTCAGAGTACAGCTTATGGAGGTGATGCGGTCATAGGGCTATAGTTCTCATGCATGAATGTGTCTTTAGAAGTGGCCAATGCAATCAGTCTCTTATGTCACATGAGAACACAGGCAGAAAGTGTCACCATTACCTACACTCAGATTGCTAATCTTCCTTAATTTTAGACTTCCCAGTCACAAAAATTGTGACAAAATTTTGGCCCTTAGGGGTAACATAATATCTGGTATTGATTTGGTATTGAACTGGCTAAGACATGCAATTCCATATGAATTGTTATATGAAATATCTGACCACAAACTCTGATCGGTTTGGTAAAGTATGGACTGGGCACCACATGCTTTCTGTAGACTTTTCTTTAAAGTCACTCTGTTTATATTTCATCTTCAATCTCCTTTTCCTTCTCCTCTGTAATAAACTCTCAAAACTCATACTTTAGATAAAGACTCTATTTAATATAGCCAATTTAGAGAGATGTGCTCCCTGTCTACAGGGAGTCTACAGGGCCAGTCTATAGCTATTTTGTCTCTAGTCCTAGCCATTAGAATCTTAATGTTCTTTCAAACTGCCTGTTACCTGAATGTTAATTCATTTTTGATGATGCTGTTTTCACCTAAGTAAAAGGGCCTCCCCTGGTATGTCACTGCTCACATGTCATCTAGATAATTAATTTATGTTTCCAACAACAGCAACAAGCTTTCCTTTTATCACAAAATTGAGAAACATCCAAGGTTATGAGCTAGGGTATTTATAATATGCATATCATATTCTATAATGATACCAAAAAATCTTACATTAAACTAAACCACATTTAAATATAAATACAATAAAATTTGAGATAAGTATATAACTTCATAAAAATTACTAGCTTATAAAATTTTAGCAAATTATCTTGGTTTTAACTTTGGTTGGAAAATGATATGAAATTATATAATTATATATAATTTACATTTTACTTTTCTCTCTCATTCAGACTTTAAAATTGTCCAATCTAAGATTGTTGCTCAGGGATACAACACTTGCCTAGCAGATAAGTTGATCCAACCTAGCCTGGGTTGCATCTTCAACAGTGTGAAACATAGAGAGATAGAGAGATGGTAGATAGATAAATAGATAGATAGATAGATAGATAGATAGATAGATAGATAGATAGATAGATTGATACTTCAAGATTCTTCAGAGCTTGTTTGGTAGGTTCATGGACTACTCTTACTAATAATGTGGTATCTTTGCTTTTATTTTTATCTTCTTCTTCAATTTCCATAGCTAGTCATGGCTTCTAAGTATTACCGCACCTACTGTATTTTGCTGTGGCTCCTACCTGCTTACTGCTGCATTTTGGAGTCCTTCATACTCTAAACTTTACCACATTTGTTAGAAATATTGTTTGCTCTTCCTCAACTTATTAAAACATTCAGACTCAAAATTTGTGGTTGAGGATTTTTTTTTTTGCAGTAAAGGAAATAATTTTATTCTTTCATTAATAGCATTTTACCATTGTAGTTTCCAAGTACATATGGCCTTACCTAAACCTATATGGTATATTTGCTTATTTTATCTTTTAAATAATTTTATTTATAATTCAAATACTTAAATTATCTAGAATTTACTTCAGGACAAATGATAAAATCACTTACATAGAAATACTCTTTATCCAAATAAGGGGAAAAAACAAAACAAGTCGGGTAGTTAAAACATAAACACGCTGAAACAAGGACACAGGATGACCCATTGCAACAATGATACCCACAGGACAGTATATTGCAGATATTTTTATGGGCTGGTGGCTCATGTCTGTTATCCTAGGTCCTCAGGAGACTGAGATCTAGAACAGATCGTAGTTCAAAGCCAGCAGGGCAGCAAAATCCTGAGATTTTCTTTTCCCTTCCTTCCTTCCTTCCTTCCTTCCTTCCTTCCTTCCTTCCTTCCTTCCTTCCTTCCTTCCTTCATGTCAGTTGTGGGTCTTGAACTCAGTGCCTAAGCACTGACTCTGAGCTTCTTTGTGCTCAAGGCTAGTGCTCTACCACTTGAACCACAGAGCCTTCTGGTTTTTGAGTGGTTAATTGGAAATAAGAGTCTCAAAGGGACTTTTCTAACCTGGCTGGCTTTGAATCAGGATCCTCAGATATCAGTCACCTGAGTAGCTAGAATGACAGGCATGAGCCACAGGTGCCTGGTCTTGAGATTCTCATCTACAACCAACTGCCCCAAAACCTAAAGTGGAGCTGTGGCTCAAAATGATAGAGTGCTAGCCTGGAACACAAAAGCTCATGGGATAGCACCCAAGCTCTCAGTTCAAGCAAGCCCCATGACTGCAAAAAAAAATCAAACTATATATATATATATATATATATATATATAATATATTATACTATATATGTATATATAGTTATATACACAGTTTCATATATATTTAGTTCATATATGTATATGAACTCTTGAAGTTCATATAGCTATATATAAACATATATATAGGGCTGGGAAGGTGGCTCAGTGGTAGAGCGCTTGCCTTGCATGCCTGAGGCCCTGGGTTCAAAAGAAAAATAAAACCAGAAGTGTCGCTGTGGCTCAAGTGGTAGAGCCCTAGCCTTGAGCTGAAGAGCTGAGGGACAACACCCAGTCCCAGAGTTCAGGCCCCGTGACCAGAGCTCCCCCCAAATATATATGTATATATATTTATATGAGCTCTTGAAGTTCATATATATATATGAACTAAATGCAAATACTCACTTCAAGGCTGACTAAATGAACTGTATCACCAAATCAGGATGAATAATTATTTTGGAGCCATCAAATCTGAAGAAAGATATTATAGAGATGCTGATTTATTGAGAAATCCAGCAGCATTTGAAACAACAACAGGAAGGTCTTAGCCACTAGATTAGCATCATAAAAGTAAATCTAGAAGATATAAAGTTGGTAGAACACGGATTGAACAAAACCATCCACATCAGAGGCAGTGTCTTTAGTTGACTTTAACTTGGGCTATGAGTTTGTAAAATGCTTTCTCTTAGTACTTCAGGCCTACCTTAAAATAAACACATG
>NW_012267232.1:13044681-13046818 GCF_000151885.1 Dipodomys ordii
CAACAGCTTTACATGTAATTACAGTGTTTAATTTGTATATTAAATTTACTCATAAAAAATTGGGTAATTACTTGGCTGCTGGAGATTTGTACTTCTTTGTAAAGTTATGTAAGTTTATATCTCTGAGTTCATCTGTGAGAGGGGTAAAGAAAATCCAAAATTATCTCATGATTAATTGGTTTCCTTTTTGCTATATAAAGTTTTGAAAATATACTTTTATATTAATTTACAGAATAGCTATACAATTAGAATGTAACAAAACTATCATCTTTTTGGAGTTTTTGTTTTTTAAACCTTTTATTTCTAAAAATAGGACAATTTGAAAATAAATTCTTAATTTGTAATTAAAAATAATTTTATCGTGTAAGATTTTATTATGTTCTACCCACAAACAGTTGATATGTGATAGTTGGGAGTTAGGCAATATAAGCATGAGTATTCAAATCAAAGGGATGGAGTCTGGGGCCCGAGCAAGGAAGCTGGAGATATATGACAATTTGCATTTCATAAATGTTTTTTAGAAGGATGCAACTTTTTGATGTGTTAATACTATAGGTTGAGTATATATTCCCTAAGATGTATGTATTAAAAGCTTAGTTCCCAGGTTGCATTGCTATTTTGTAAATGGTGGATTTGTTAAGAGATGGAGGTAATCTGGTAGAATGGTTTCTGGTCATTGGCGATGCACTCAGAAAGTAAAAAAAAAAATCAATATAAAAACTTGATTGAGAAAGTATTATCTTATGTAAAGTTAAAAACCTGCCTGTAGGTTCTTTTCTGTGATAGAACACAATTAATAAACTGTGTGTTCATTTAGAAACATTAGGATAACATATGTGCCAGGTATTTTAACAAGTATTGAAGATAGAGAAATGACTAAGATATGCTCATTGTCTGAGAAGCCATAAATATTCTGCAGGGAGACAAATAAATAATTATGTGCAAGCAGGTATTTCATGAATATTTATGAAGAAAATCAAACAAATTATTAACGAAACAAATCCATTGATGTACAAAACTGATAGCACATTGCGACCTACTTTGCTTTGTCTAGGATACATAGGTCAGTTAGCAGAAAACATGTAGAATATTAAAGGAGAAAACAAGCACAATTACTTCAGTGGGAGCTATACAAGACTCTGATAAACTGCAATGCCCTTTTATGAAAAATAAATCTCTTAATTAGAAGGAAAGTCATTCCAATTGCTAAGAAATATCTACCCAAACTTTATAGCATTTATTACTGCTATTGGACAGATTTTTAAGGCATATTTTATCAGCTTTTCTTTTAGAATTTGAAAAGGTAAAAGGATGCCCTCATTTTCCACTTTATTTAACATTCTGCCCAGAGGCCCTAACCAATATTGGGAGACAAAATAAAATTATGTTCCACCAGAATCAAACACAGAAAATCAAAACAGATTTTAATGCTCTTCTATGTCAGGTTATACTAAGCTTTCTGAAGTAACAACAAAAAAACCCCAATCCTAGTGGCTTAACACAAGAAATATGTGTGTTTTCATCATATAACACTGGATTCAGTATCAAGAGCTCTCAAATGTCTGATATTTTACCCTACTTGTAAGCTGGAATTGGTCTGATGGATGAGAGCTAATAGCGTTTGTAACTCATGACAGCAATCAACATGTTTGATTTACTCTCATTGCTCTGATCCCCAAAGGACAACTCAGACAAGACCAGATCACATCCACTTCTCAGTAAACTATATTCTTGGAGGGGAGTCTTGGGGTTAGAGAAATTCAGTTCTCTATACAGCAAAGTAACTTGAACTTGGTGCATACCGTCAGACCATAGCAACGACTAAACAGGACTATTAGATCAGCACTCTTGATGTTACATAATTTCACACCAATGTTTCATCAAGATTTTAGGGAAATGTATTAGTTTAAGATGGAAAAGGAAAAGTGAAAGATGAACCAAAATGTACCAAGATATAAAATGAGGTGTGATATCTGTCATACCTTAATACATGTCGCCATATATTAATACCCATTAAAACCTAAAATAAGGGCTGAGGATGTGGCTAAGTAGAATCCTCGCCTTGTGTTTGTAAAGCCCTGGATTTGAATCATAGCACAGAAAAGCAGCTATGGATATAGAGAAATGTGATATATGA
>NW_012267232.1:13047828-13055074 GCF_000151885.1 Dipodomys ordii
GGAAAAACAAGTCGTTTAAGGATACAGGTGGACCTGTTGCAACAATGAGAAGTACAAGTTGTCATGTCGAAAATGAGCTTTACAATGTTGGTGTGAGGGAGGGGAAGGGGGGAGGATTGGGTGTGGGGGGGAGGGGGGAGGCTGGGAAGGGATGTGAAAGGCAAACAAACGAGGAGGCTGCAAGGCTTGATAAGAAATGTATGCATTATCCTGCCCATGTAATTGTAACCCCTCTATACAGTATGTTCACAAAAAATTAAATTAAAAAAAAGAAATGTACGCATTATCTTGCCCATGTAATTTTAAACCCTCTGTACAGTATGTTCACAAAAAATAAAATTAAATTATTAAAAAATAAATAAATAAAATTGATAATGTAAAAATAAAAAAATAAAAAACAAAAAAAACAAAAAACTTCTTGACTCAAGGATGAGTAAGAATTATATTCCAAAAAAGGAAGTAGCTGTAGCTGGGTATTGGTGGCTTGTGCCTATAATTCTAGCTGTTCTGGAGGCTGAGTCTTGAGGATTTTGTTTTGAAGCCAGCCTAGGAATGAAAGTCTGTGATTCTCTTACCGTCAATTAAGTACCAGAAGAGCTGGAAACTGAGCTGTGGCTTAAGTGGTAGAAAGCTAGTCTGTAGCAAAACAGCTCAGGGACAGAGTGGACTCTCCAAGATCAAGCCTCTGTACGCGCACACGTAAAAGCATTAACTATAAGAAGAAAGACAGTTAAAATGAATAGATAAAGGAATAGTGGGTGAATATAGTAAAAATATGAAATGTACACATGTGAAAATGAAACCAGTTAACTTGGGGAGATGGTTAGGGATCAGACAGATAGTAGAAAAAGGGGTGACACAAATCAAGATGCATTGTACTCATAAAATGACAACTGAATTAAATACTTAATACTTAATCAAATACTTAATAACAACAATAATAAATTGGAAAATACAAAAGAAGGCTTAATTGGAATACATTAAAAAGTAAATTTCAGTTGTCTGATAAGCAGGAAAAATATTTCAGAAATTCATGCAACAAAATAGGGACTATATTTGCAAGTTGTAGAACTGATAAATGTTTAGTAAAAATTAAAATGTTAAAATATTAAAATCTCACAATTCAATGGGAAGATAATTCAAAAAACCTTTTTAAATAGGAGCAAAGGTAGGATATTTCACAGAAGAGGAAACAACTGCTTAGTGAACATTATGTAAAGATATTTATATTTATTAATAATCAGATCAATGAAAATGAACACAACAGTGTCCACATTGGCAAAAATCTAAAAATATCACATATTGAGAATGACAGCAAGTAATGGAAACTTGCTTTATTCTTGTGATGCTATAAAGTAATTCAAGATGTCCTAAAACAATTAGAATGAAATTCAATGTGAAGAGATACTAAAACTGGCTTTTCTATAGGACATTTTAAAGGGATTTTATATATATATAGAGAGAGAGATAGATAGATATAGATATATAGAGAGAGGAAAATTTTCTTCTACAGATAGAGGACAATATCAGATCATATAGAAATTTATGCACTTAGATGAGAGTAAAAATTTTAATGTAATAGTTCTTCCACTTGGAAGTAGTGGTAATAATCCATTGACTTAATTAATTGATATTTAGATCCGTTCATGGCTTTGTAGTTAAAGAGAGTAAAATGACAGGCATCCATTTGCATGCTGCAAAAGGAATTTGCTTAGGAAGATGACAAATTTGGAATGGATTTAAAATAAATTGCTCAACTATACTTTCAGCACACTTCTCAGTAGGGCCTGGAGGATATTCTATTAGACAAAATATGAAAAGCAATTATGAAAAACCTTGATGAGTTCTATGGTAGCTGTCATGGTAAGCAAGAGTTGACTATGAGACATTCCCTGATCTTAATGGAAATAATGAGACCCACTGGGATAGAACAGACAGGAACAGCTATTAAAATAAGCATTGAAATAGGATAGTTTCATGTTGACTTTTTGAGATTACTCATGCTGACCAACTATTCAAAAAGTTTCTAGAAAAGAAATGGGATAGTTAATATTTTCAAGGTGAAAGATTAACATACACACATATATGTATATATATAACATACATATACACATATATAACATATATGTTATATATATATATATATATATATATATATCACATTATTCTAGTATTCAGAACTTAAACTGTACTTCGGTAAAAGTAGCCAAGGACTTTTGTCAGTAATGATGGCAGGATACACTAGATAGAATAAACTAAGCCTGGTTTAAAGCGTGTTTGTTAATGAAAGCCATATAATTTTGTACTGCCTACTAATGTACATCAAGACAAAAGGTAAAAATTAAGTTTTAATATTAAGGGCTATAATATTATATTTGAAGAAATTCATATTTCTATAGGAATAAAAAGTTAAACAAAACAACATAACATTGCATAACAAAATATAATGTCTTCTATTACCTTCTAGGTTATATGGAACTATGTGAGAAATCATTAAAAATCACATTGTTTCACATAAGAAATTGCCACTCACATACAAGATGCACAAATAAGCCTTTTATATACAATCCTATTCAGTGAACTACGTAGCCAAAATTATAACCAATTTCTGTCTTACCTATATTTTTGGGTCTTAAACAGTAAAATAGGAATATGCTAAGTGATTCAATCACAAAAGAAATAAATACATAACTCCAGATAACTTAAACAGATTTTCCTTGAGTCTTTGGATGCTATTAAATTCCAATATATTATTGGTAGTATTGAATATACAAATAAGCTATTTAAATAATTTTATCCTACAACTTAGAATCAATAAAAAGGACTTCCACACAAAATAGTAATAGAGTATAGCAAATATTATGATTCTATTTTGTTAGACTTGATAGAACTATGAATTTTGAAATTTATATATTAAAAACTGCACATATTTATGAGATAGTATGCAATGTTTTACACATGCATAAATTGTTTAATGATGAAATCTAGATAAGCATATCTTATTTACTTGAATTTCACATGCTGCAAAAAGAAAACTGAGTCCTTTCTTTACTTGAAGCATTGTTAGATAGAGGATTTTGCAATTGTTCTTCAACATTTTTAGTATAATATTCACTAATTGCTTTCAAGTGGGAAGATAATAAGAACTAAATTAGCCTTTCCAATTATAATTATGGAATTAGCTATTCATTAAAGTCAGATTAGCTATGACATCTGTGAATAGTTTCCTACTTACTCATATACTCTACCAATATATGTCTTCATGCAAGCAAAATAATTTGTGAGAAATATTGAAGGATCTTTTACAGGAAACTCTGTAAAATCTTTTTACTCTACATTTTACAATTGAAAAAAATATCCCTGAGATACCTTTTTTGTTGCTGTTCTTTAAGTCATGGCGACGGCATTTCATTTCACAGAATGAAACCAGATGGCTGGTCAGATAAATTTATCACCATGTTTAACTAGTGCATTTCATAGAAATATTCTGAGCTTACACATAGAAATTTTATGAAGTGTTTCTTCTACAGAACTTTACGTAAATTAGTTCAGACCCTGAGGCCCAACTTTTGTCAAAAGTTCGTCCAGGCTATTGAGAGATCAAAAGCATTTAGTGAAGCCATAGTTATGAGCTGTGCTTAGGCCTTCTGCTTGTATTAACTGCAGTAGCTCTTATTCTGGTTTCATGTTTTATGCAAAAGGGTAATTAGTGTAAGTTGTAGACATAAGGTGAATAAAAATAATCATTTTACCTGAATATCTAATCTAAGTCCTTCTTAACCTTTATTGTCATTGCTTTTTCCTCTGAATTGATCATTTAAGTAGCTAGCTTCTAGCCACTTCCACAGTGTTGGCCTTTGCTCTCTCTTGCTTGCTCTAACTTCCTTTTTTCAAGTCTCTTCATACTTTCCTCTGGAATTAATATATAAAACTGAGGGCCTGTCAGCATACAAAGGAAACTCAGCTATTTTCAATCTTACTTTTCATTGCTGGGTGCAGAATTGGATAGTAAGGAGCTCATTGTGTTAGGGTTTGCTTTGTTGGGAACAACTATTCATATGTAAGAAAAATAATAATGAAACTCATGGTTCCCTTCATATTTGAACAAGATCTTCTGACTAGTATCACTAGGAATTTGGGCATGACTAAAAATCAGGAGTCTTTTGTAGCAGCAGGTGTTTCTATGCTGTTAGAATGTTAACGAGAGCCCTTTGGTCTGCAGCTGTTGATATAATTCACTAAGCCTGATGAGGTTTGGAAAGGTTTTGCTTTTCTGTTGCAAAAAAGTTAATTCACAACATAGTAAGGCCCTTGGCATGTGGGTATCTTAGTGCAGAATGCTAATATTGTGTCCATGGAGAACATCATCCTGTAACTAACAGATTCTGACAAATGAACTCATTATCAGACCATCAAAGTATCATAAAATATTTTGTTACTATACTTTTGAAAAACCTATGTAGTAATAAAAACTAGCTTAGTCTGAGAGGCAGGAACTGAGGGATAGTTTTTTCCATGTTGGAGTTGGTGACATAAAAGCATTTGTTTTATTTAGTATTTATTTAAATTTAGATATGGTTTTCAAATTCTCCCTAAAACATAATTAAATTGAACACAATCTAATCAAAATAGCTGTTAACTCTGAAAATGAAGCATTACCTTCCAAAAAATAAGGTAGAAAATTACAGTTAAAAAAATGACACAGTGATAAGGGAAAAATTTCATTGCTGCATATTATATGATGCTTGGAAATGTCATGGGTTTTCAATTCTATTCCATCGGTTCTGAGGTCTGTTCTTGTGCCAGTAACAACCTGTTTTGATTACTATGGCTTTGTAGTAGAGTTTGAAATTTGGAATTGATATTTCTCCAGCACTGTTACTTCTGTTAAGGATCGTTTTTGCTATTCGGGATCTTTTATTGTTCCATATGATTTTTTGGATTACCTCTTCTATTTCCTTGAAGAATGAGGTTGGAATATTAATAGGTATTGCACTGAATTTGTAGATAGCCTTACTATTTTCATGATGTTGTTCCTTCCAATCCAGTAGTATGGGAGGTTTTGCCATTTTCTAAGTTCTGTTTTGATTTCCTTTTTCAGGTTTTTAAAGTTTTCATCATAGAGGTCCTTCACTTCTTTGGTTAAGTTCATTCCTAGGTATCTTATTTTTTGTGAAGCTATTACAAGTGGAGTTGCTTTCCTGATTTCAGCCACACTTTTCTCATTGTTGGAATACAGAAAAGCCATTGATTTTTGAGGGTAAATTTATACTTTGTCAAAGTTTTTAATCAGCTCGAATAATTTGGGAGTGGAGTCTGTGGTATTCATTTTAAAATATAAAACAAAATTAAATTCTTAGCAGTTCAGCAAAATCATTTCAGCTATTACCTATATGCCAACTAAACCTCCTTTCCCAAGTTGTGGCAAGCAAAATCGATTCAGATATTGCCAAATTTCCAAACTGAGAAGCAGTTGAATTAGGGAACTTTTATTATTGGGATGTATGTGTTTGTGTGTTTGTGTGTGTGTGTGTGTAGACCTGGGCTTAAATTTAGAGCCTTATGTTCAAGCTTAACTTTCTGGTTCACAATTGGTGTTTTATTCTTTTTTTGGGGGGGTTAGGTTGTGGGGTCTAACTCTGGGCCTGGGCACTGTCCCTCAGCTCTTCAGCTCAAGGCTAGCACTCTACTACTTGAGCTACAGCACCACTTCTGGTTTTTCTTTTTGCTTATGTGGTGCTGAGGAATCAAACCCAGGGCCTCAGGCATGCAAGGCAAGCACTCTACCACTGAGCCACCTTCCCAGCCTGGTGTTTTATTCTTGAGCCACATCTCCAGTCATCATTTCTTCTTATTAGCTGGTGATTGAGTATTACTGACATTCCTGTTTGGCTGGCTTTAAACTGATCCTCAGATCTCAGCTTCCTCAGTAGCTAGAATTGCTTGCAAAAACCAACAGACCATGGCTTGTTTTATTTTCTAAGAGATTACAGTAAGTTTGTGAAAATAGTTTAGGAGTAGGGGAAATAAATTACAAAACAGAAGAAGGATAGTAGGGAAGCAATCTCAGGTTTCAGGAAAGAAAGAAGTGATTAACAGGACATTTATGAACATGGACCAAATCTACTCATAAGCAAAAACACAGCCTTGCAGAACAGAGCAAAAGTCCAACACCATCACTATTACCATCACCCATTGAAGACAATTATTTATCAAGAGTGGCCATAACCTGTAGCAGGAGTAAGCACCACCTCACATTCAAATCATGACAGCAATAACAACATCTGTAATAAAATAACTAGCCATGCCATATCTATTATTTAAATATGCATTTAACTGTGCATATCTTTTGCCTGAATCTTTTGCCTATTTAAATGCAAAGCATATGTCTATACTTCGAAGATGACTGAAGATGAAGTAAAATACTATCTTCCTATGGCTGCCGGTGCCATGTAATATGTTTCATTTTTCTGTAATTTATTATGTCTGAAAGTTTCCAGAAATATCCAAAGGAACCTTGAGTCTTAGCGTTTGTTAGTGACTAATTTCACTTTTCCCACAATTATGCTGGTCATGGATATGGCCAGCACAGCATGAGATACCTACTCATCACATTTTATAGTCTTCCCACCAATTCTTGTTCAATCTATTATCCAATTGCTACTTTCTAAATTGGAAGTTTCATTGAACTTTTAGCATATTTCATTTTAATTCCTCTGGAACTCAGGAATAGCAGCAGCTTTAAAGGTATTAATTAGCAATCCAATATTTCATGAAAATCTTTAATTTTCATTGGATTCTGGATCACCATCTCAAGCAACATCTTTGAAATGCTCCCAAAATCTATACTTTTGTGTTGTAATGTGCAACAGGCTATTGAATAGTTGCTGATCTGTCATCAAGATCTCTTTGGGAGCTGTCACTACTCTCTATATTATTCTTTTTCTAACTTAAGTTTATTTTATTTGTGAACATACTGTACAGAGGGATTACAATTACATGGGCAGGATAATGTGTACATTTCTTACCAAGCATGGCAGTCTCCTCCTTTGTTTACTTTTCACATCCCTTCCCAGCCTCCCCACTGCCCCCCATTCCCAATCCATCTCCTTCCCCTCCCACCTACCCCCCGCACCGACATTGTAAAGCTCCTTTTGGACATGACAACTTGTACTTCTCATTGTTGCAACAGGTCCACCTGTATCCTTAAACAACTGGTTTCCCCATCTCTGAAGATGACTTTAAA
>NW_012267232.1:13058573-13114822 GCF_000151885.1 Dipodomys ordii
TTTGCTTGGTAGATTTTGTTCCAGCCTTTAACATTGAAAATGTGTTTGTTTTTACGGGCAAGATGTGACTCCTGCAGGCAGCAGATAGAATGGTTTTGTTTTGAAATCCAACTAGACAGTCTATGTCGCTTAATTGGAGTGTTCAGTCTGTTAACATTAAGAGATAGGACTGAGAGGTATTTGGGGGTTCCTGCCATGTTATCCACCTTCGTGCGGGCTGCAAAAACTGGGTTCTTCCTATGGTTCTTGGATTCTTGGTCAATAAATATTTTTTTTCACATTTCTGAGGACTGGGAATTCCAGAATCAAACTGCCAGCTAATTATGTTTCAGGAAAGGACTCTTTGATTTGCAGATATCTATTTTCTCATTGAGTAGTCACAGAGCCTTTCATAGTAAACCACCAATTCTCTTCATAGTAAGCAACCAATTCCATCAAATTAGGACCCAACTAACCATTTCTATCTCCCAGAAGCTACTCTGCAAATGCATTCACTGAGTGTTGCTACTTTAACCTATGAATCACAACAGAATAAAATTCAGTCCATGGCACAGGTTATGTGCAATACAAAATAAGACAGAAATATTTGGGATAAAAAAATCAAATTTTGTATGTGTTAAATCTTAGTGAGAAATGTTATGTATTTTCAGTGTGTAACCAAAATTTACAAAATCAGGATTTCATAACTTAAAGAAAACAACAGAATCAAATCAGCAGAAATGTGTACTACTTTAGCTATAGCTACTATAGCTTGGAGATAAGGAGGATAGATTTTCTTTTTTGCTATGGCAAGAAGTCTGCAATAGCTTCCATATGGTTAAAACTTATACATGACATTCATTTTCTAGGTGAAAAATTTTGTAATGAGTATTTCATAGGATTGTAGATGTCTGAATAGTTTTAAAGCATGAATAATGATTTATAAACAAGTTCACAAAAAAGAGAAACAGCGAATGAGAACTTGGTTAAGTCATTTGGAACTGCACAGATTTCATAAAGTTCGTGAAGCTACTCTTCACAATATCCAGCAAAATAAGTGGCTCTGAAAAACTCTTCTCTTAAATAATGAAAAGTCTGGGAAAAATGGTAAATACTATGTCAACAGTAAGAATACACATTTTCAGAATAAATCACTTTGTTTAGACAAAACTGAAATTTATCTGCTGTCATCAAAACAATACTTTGAATTGTAGGAATCAGCCCTAGAGCTTATTTGATTTTAAGAATATTCCATGATGTTTTGCACAAATAATATCACTAGAAATGCAAAGAAATTTGATGCTGTTATGATCTGGATAAAGATTTGTGAAAAGCAGACACCTAAGTAGAGAATTGTAGCTATCTAGACATAAGATGATAATTTAAAGACAAACAGAATTTGACAAACGTAACCTAAGCAGACATTAAAGACAGAAAACAAAATTAGTGACTAGATAACATGCATATAACTTTATTCTGACAAATAGGTAAGAGTTTTTAGGTCTGACCATACAGAAAAAATAATATCTTATTAGTGACATGAGGCTTCTTCATTTAATAATTTTGTGTCTGGAAAGAGGGATATTGCAAGGTACTAAGCATGATTAGTTCTTTTCTATTAGAGTTTTGCTTGTTGTTTTGACTTCCAAACATTACTTTGCAAGATATTGTAGTTTCTAGTTTCAAAGAATATGGTTTAAAATTGTGTTAGGATTTGAGTAAGTTGACTTGCATTTATAGGTTTGTTCTTCCAAATTTTTTCATTATCAGTTGACGTAGACTCTGGGCAATGGAGAGATTGCATTGACACCATCAGTCACCTCAGGTTTACAAAACCCATAACAGTTCAGAAACATTCAGTAATATATGCTTTTTGTTCATTTTGTATTTGAGATTCCCCAACCTAGTAACTGGCTATCTCCAATTCCATCCCTTACATTTACAAATAACAGATGAGAAATTTTCAGAAATTTTGAGCTTAAGTCTAGTTTCACAAACAATATTGAAGGAATTTAGCATTCACCATAGTATATGAGCTACTTTGATAAATGGGAAGTTAAATAATCCTATTACAGAGTATTTCTTGGGCTTAGTTTAAGAGATGGATTTATCAAAACCATGAGTACCACCTACTCTAATACTAGTTCTTCCAAATTAACAGAGAATACACTGAAGGCCAAGATGCAACCAGCCCAATTACTGATATTCTTTTGTAATAAGAAAGGTAACACTAAAATCATTTTCAAACATCCTAAAAATAGCAAGAAGAGCCTTTAAAAAGTAGTTCTTGACTCCAAGAACACAAAACAAAATTAGAATCTGGGAGGCTACAAAAAGAATTGGTGTTGAAGTCAATATAGGAACTAACTACCCTTTGCAACTTGACAGACACTGCTCCCCACTATTCTTGGTTATGAAACTCAAGGTTTTCTCTGGTTGGGAGGGAGGTCTTTGCTTAATCTCTGTAAGTTTTCCATGATTAGATGTCCCCAGAAATCCCACTAGAGAAATAAGGTGGCCTGGATTTGTTTATGTTACTTCAGCTACAGAACACAATCTCTGTCAACTCTTGGCAATGCCTCAAAGGGACCAAACAGTTTCAGGATACTTGTGAAATTTTGAAGTTTCAGCTTGAGTTTTAAGATGAGTCACCTGAGGCAGGGCACTCACTTGCTTGGGGCCGTATTACTGACACTTGAAAACATTGAGGTAATGCATTGATGTGTTTGAGGGGGTTGTTGAGAATGATTCTATTGATAATAAGTGAGCAGTTTTCTAGGGAAGCAGATAAAAATGATTGAAAATTATTTCTATCACTAAAACCCTTGTTTGTAGCCTTGTTTACAAATGGGAAGATTCTACAGAAAAAGCACTAACATCAACAGAGTTTTATCAGAGGCAATGCCTGTGCTAATTGAGGTGGCTTAGATGTCCAATGTGAGTAGTTTCCAATTGAGGCTGAGGAAACTGAGTCACAAAGCAGTAGTTAACTGCTGGATAGTACAGAGGTAAGGAGGTTGCACAAGTTTTGGAAAGCTCTTTCATTGTCAGTGTCATTTCAGTTCTCTATTGACCTTGAAAAGACATGGCTATTAGGAAAAGACCATGAGTCTGGAGTGATAAAGGTCCTAAAGAGATCAATTAGTAAAACATTAGCCAGCAAAGTATTTTCAGCTGCAAGAAATAAAATCTTTTAATGTTATGAAAACAGTAACAGTTTATATGTGTTTAATACATGAATGTTAGGTCTTCGGATGATCTTTAGGTTTTCTGGACTCTGTCCTTCATTAACTTCTTTAGCAAGGGCATTAAAGTAATCATGGATAATTAAAACCTTATATCTAAGAGTAACAAAGTCAAATAACAAGAATCATATTGAGTTCCTATTCTAACTAAATGGCACTATCAACTGTCTAGTTGTATAAATAAGATACCTTGGGAAATCCTAGAAAATCTCCTGTCTCTGTTAAGTAATGCATAACTATTATTCAGATAATATTGTCTGATAACTATCATGGTAATATACTGTTGGCTTCAATTTACCTGGAATTTAATTTTTTTGGGGGGTCCGGTCATGGGGCCTGAACTCTGGGCCTGGGCGCTGTCCCTCAGCTCTTCAGCTCAAGGGTAGCGCTCTACCACTTGAGCCACAGCACAACTTCCGGCTTTTTTCTTTTTGCTTATGTGGTGCTAAGGAATCGAACCCAGGGCCTCATGCATGCAAGGCATGTGCTCTACCACTGAGCCACCTTCCCAGCCCCTGGAATTTAATTTTAAATACAATTTATTTATTAGAAATTATATAAAAATTTAATGTTTTTAGAAATTTAAGCTATATTATGATTATTATAATTTTAAAATTCTGATTATTTAATAAGGTCAACTCAGTGGTTGATAAATGCATGCATTTTTTCAAGTTCTAGCTAAGATTCTACAATGTTTGTTTGTTATTCTGGGACTTGAACTCTAGGCTTGGGCACTGTCCCTAAGCTTTTGTACTCAAACTTAGCCCTCTACCCCTGGAGCCACAGATCTACTTCTGGCTTTTCATGGTTAATTGGAAATAAGAGCCTCATAGACTTTCCTGCCTTGGCTAACTTTGAACCATGATCATTAGATCTCAGTGTCCTGAGTAGCTAGGATTATAGGTGTGAGACACCTGCACCCAGCCAGTCATTGGTTTCTGTTGTTAACCATGTATGTTAAACTGAAAATAAATTAAAAGTATAAAATATGGTTTTATAGGCTTCTTTTTGTTGTTCCAGGCAGTGTAAAGCTCTGACAATTGATAGCAGAGAAGCAGATTGGATGAACCTCACCAACTCAGACAGTCTCAGACTAAATTACTTTCTAGTTGACGATAAGGAGAGGTGAAGCCTTGGCAGAGTATCACCAAGCTGAAGACGCTGAGATTTCACACTGAGACTGAAAAACAACTCTAATTTAGAGAAGAGAAATATATAGCTGGGGCATAGCTGAAGATTTCCTCAGGCACTGGGCTTAAGACTGGTGTATGCATCAGAAACTACAGAAAATCTAGTGGAGAGTATCAGCATGAGTGCAGCTCAAAGAGAGAGCCAAGAGATCTGATGATGCTGAGATACATTGGTATCTTGATCCATGTAGATAGAGAAGAGATTTGGGGGATTCAGATGTTAATTCAGAAAAAAAGACATCTTAAGAAAATGGATGATGTCAGTACTTGCATTCTTAGGGAAGGCAGATATAGAAATAGCATTTCCATCTATCACAATATTTTTTCTTCATTCACTCAACTTTTACTATGTTACCAGGTTATATAAATAAATATCCTGGCTTTATATTATATAATGATTATTATGTATATATAATTATGTTTAATTATTTATAGTCATTACTTAGGTTTGTGGAAACTTTCCTACAAAACAAAGAATTCTCTTTTTTTGAGTTTTTTATATTTTATTTTATTGTAAAGATGCTTTATAGAGGGGTTACAGTTACATGAGTAAGGTGATGAGTACATTTCTTGTAGAGCAGTGTTACCCCTTCCTTCATTTATCTCCAACTCTCCCTTCCCTCCTCCATCTTCCCTACTCCTCTGTCCCCCCAGAAGTTGTAAAGTTCATTTCCAACATAGTGTCTTGTGAGTCTTATGGTTGCAATGGGTCATCCTGTGTCCTTGTTTCAGCATTTTGTTATTCCCCTTCCCCTCCCCAAATTAGATAAATATATATACAAGATGCAGGGCACCAAAATCAAATACAGTAACAACAGAGGATAAACCATAGAAAGAAGAACACACAAGAAATGAAATAAAATCACATAGTACATTAAAAACAACAACAACAATGAAAGACCTCTTCTGCCCATATCTTGGGTGTCATTTCGCTTAGCATCATCTTATATTCATATGCACATAGCTTTTTAGCTTTTCTGCTCCTCTGATAAGATTATCCTAGACATATACTAATTATTGCAAATAAGATAAACCACAGTATAATTCTTTGGGTCTGGCTTAAAGGAAAGACTTGGAAAAAATCAAAGCAAAGAATTCTGTTACAGAATCATATAGTATGGTGCCATTAATATATCACTTACATGCTTACATTTTCTGATTTTTATTTAATGATTGAAAAATGAGTTTTCTTGTACTAAATAGATGGTGCATAATATTTTTAAAGATGTTGCTACACACACCACTGACTGTGCTACTTACCAAGTATATTTAATATACTATATTTCAAACCTGTCACACCCAAATAACTCATATATATATATATATATATATATATATATATATATATATATGCTTTCTTCAGAGAAAAATCTTTATAGGTATTACCCTCCTTCAAGTATATTTCTATCAGTTTACTGGGCATTATTATTAAACTCTGTAATTTCCTGCTTGTTAAATTGTGGTGATGCATTTATCACACTAAAAAAAATAACAAACTAGTAGTTAGATTTAGGTTGGATTAGAGCACACCCAACTGTTTTTTCTCTAATGTGTATAAAAGTGTGTTCAAAATAGCATGAGGGTTTTTTTGTACTTTGTATTATCTTTCAATCTGAACAGAAACTAGGCTTTAGCTTAGACGGGTAAGATCATTAAGGAAATCTTGTTACCCTCCAGAGTCCTCCAAAAGCTTCACTTAAAGCCCATAACATATACACACTGTTCCCACAGAACAGATAACAATGCTACTTTGGAGATGATGTTTTAGATTTTTCTCCTCTATAATTTTATATTTAGTTATATATTATAGTCATTTTTTCAGTTGAGTGAACTGAGTGATTTTTCCTTTGCCATTAAGAAAAGAAATAGTAAATTATATACAGTAATGGCTTTTATGCTCTAACTAGGCATTTAATAAGGCAAATCCTTATTTGGAAAATGTGCCTTATTTTCTAATTGTATCAACTTCTAAAATAAAAAAGATATGTGTCATGAGTCTGTGAAACATTTCTAAAGTACTAGTCTTGTTTCTAAGAATAACAACTCTTGGAACAAATATTTTTCTAGCATAAGAAATATGGCACAGTATGATTAAGTAAGTGGTTCAAAGTTACTTGATCAGTAAAGACTCAGTCAAGAGCTGAAGCCAGGTGATGTCATGCTGAGTGTCTCATATTTAAAGGGCAGATAAAAATATTCCATGAGAAAGAAGCAATTTCTACCACCAATCCAGCACTACAAAAGATACTCAAAGAAATTCTACATACAGAGAATCAACATGAACTTGAAAAAGGTAGAAAAATATAAGCCCTATGAGATGAGCAGATAAATGTAGGGAGAAAGAATAGAAAAAAATAAAATAGAAAAAACAGAAATAAAACTAGAAAAATACAAACTTTGGGAGTAACATGATAGGTCTCCTACATTCTTCTCAATTCTAACACTCAATTTTAATAGTCATTTTTTTCATCAGAAGATATAGATTGGCTACTTAGATCAAAAGGCTAGGCTCAACCACCTATCTCAAAAGACATATGTAACTGATATAAATAAATATCTACTCAAGGAGAAAGGCTAGAACACAGTTTTCCAAGCAAATTACTGACATAAGGAAGCTAGAGTAGCAATAATACTATCTGACCTAGCAGACTTTAAATTGAAATTAGTTAGAAGAAGCTGGGTGCTGATGTCTCACACTAGTATTGCTAGCTACTCAGGAGGCTGATACAAGAATGTTATAAGACAGTCCAAGAAGAAAAATCTGTGAGATTCTAATCTCTAATTCAACAATGAAAAGCCAGAAATAGAGCTGTAGTTCAACTGGTAGTACATTATCCTTGAACATAAAAAGCTTAGGGACAGTGCCCAAGACAAAATGAACACTCCTAAAATCAAATTTGTAAAAAAAACAAAACAAAAGAAATAAT
This sequence comes from Dipodomys ordii, assembly GCF_000151885.1. Lineage (NCBI taxonomy): Eukaryota > Metazoa > Chordata > Mammalia > Rodentia > Heteromyidae > Dipodomys > Dipodomys ordii. The sequence continues at coordinate 13,065,915 of NW_012267232.1, forward strand.
CCATAGTTTGAGGAATCTTATGAAAATTTGATTTAAAAGGAATAAGTAACTTCTTTGTAAATGCTATCATTGTTCATGTAGACTTTCTTTTAGTATATTTTTCTATATAATACAAATAAACTTATGGAAGGTAACAGGAAGGTTCAGAGCATTGATAATAATAGTGTTTATTTATTAAATGTTATATTCATATGATATATTGCATGTTATATATATTACATGTTATATATTACATGTAATATACATATTATAGTCACCTTCTTCAATGCATTTAAAATTATTCACTTGATTTTTAAGAATCGAATTTATACATCTTAATTAAAACACACTTTCAGTGTAGAACAAAATGAAATATTTTAGTCTGTTTTTTAATACTTTGGTTTAAAAGATTTCCCTTTATGAGGATATGTTTCACTGCTTATTGGTCTTTAATTTTCTCCCACCTTTAAACTCTCTGCTTATTCTTGTAGTTAGTACTGAAGAGGATGAGTAGGACTCTCTGTCTTTTACTTTTTGAATAACAATATTCAAAATAGTTCATGAAACATTTAGCTACTTGAGTATCTAGATACACTATGGTTTATGCACTTTCCACTGTCAGCTTTTATTTTTTATTTTAAGAGATTGAGACTTGCTTGGTGCTGTGCATTGAATTGAAATTTGTCTGTCTGCAGTGAAATTTATCTAATTTTTGTTTTCAAAAGATTCTTCATGTTTAGGAAATTATTAAACATAAACATAAATGACCAAATATCTATTTCAAGATTGAAAACAAGAGTTCTTAATAAGCTACATTTACAAAAGATTGAAGGAGTTACATTCTATCTGATATCGACATTGGAGTCATATTTTTATCCCCTAAGTATTATTTTTTAAAATACTTCTATTATCCTTGTATAAATGAATTGTCATTTAACAGAACGATTTATAAATATAGTTTATCTTGATCAACATTCTCATTCATCTCTCCCAACCCGTTACATGCACTTTATAAATGTATTGCATCTTGATCTATCATTACTTCACTATCTTGAATCTCTCTTCCATTTACCGCTTCCCTTACGTTTCTCTATTCTGTGGTATACACAATTAATTCTTGTCAGAATTCTACTCCTTCCCCACTACATTCTGCTTCCCCTCACCCTCAAGCCCTATCTTCTCATCTTGCAAGTATCCATTTTAGGTATTGATTTTTTTTGTTCTTCTTTCTGATTGTTTTACAAGATGATTCAACTTTATGTTTTGTTCATCAGAAACTTTATATGTGGTTCTGCATAGCATTAAGAAATCTGGAGGAAATGCTAACATCCAATCCTCACAAAAATAATCCCATCACAGCAAGTGCTTATTAGTACCCATGGTTTACTTTAAATCTACTAATTTAAATTAAGAACTGTTCAATCTCACTTCATTTCCTCTCTTTTAAAATCCCTCTACAAAATATGTCAATCCCCCCAAAATGAATATCTAATCTGTTGCCTTATCCTGTAAGAGGAGAAAATTAATTTTATTTCCACAACTGAAACTCAGAGTTTAATAACTCCATTATAATACTCTGATGTAAAGATGGACTACATGATTTGTAGGATAAACAACATAACTGACTCTGAACTATGACTGTTGTACTTTGGAATTGTACTATTTTATTTTTATTTCTGGATTTTACTGCATGCTATTTCTGGAGGCATTTATTGCATTCTCATACTTATAAGCTTCCTAAAAGCAACCACATACAAGGAAAAGTATAAGAGTTAATTATGACAGTCATTTATAAGAAGGCTTTTCTTATTTTTACCTTTTGTGTGTGTGTGTGTGTGTGCGTGTGTGTGTGCGTGTGTGTGAGAAAGAGAGAGAGAGTTGTGAGGCTTGAACTCAAAGTCTGAGCATATGGTTAGTGCTCTACCAGTTGAGCCACAATGCCACTTCCAGTTGTTTGAGTGGTTAATTGGATATAAATGTCTCATGGGGGCTGGCTTTGAACCACGATCTTCAGATCTCAGCCTCCTGAGTAGCTAGGCTTACATCCATGAGCCACCTGCACCCAGCTATAACAAGTTTTTTTTTTGTTTTTTTTTTTTTGTTTTTTTTGTCATTTGATTGACCTTTTCTCAAAAAGACTTGGGCAGTTTGAGAAGACCTCTGAAAACTGTCGAAGTTTTATATGCATATGCACTTTTTAGCAAAGAATTTGAAATCAGTTAACATAGGAATAACTCCATTTTATCCATTGCTGACTCTACAGTATAAAAAAGTAAGATTACTAGGTAACTATAGCATAATGTGTGTGCATATTTGTATGTGTAAGAGAGGAGAGAGAAAAATAAAGTAATAGTAGAAATACTCATCATTATGTTTATCATGCAGTATTATGTTATATGATGTGTTAATGTGGAAAAATGGGAATATTTTAAAAGAAAGTGCAGCATGATTTGTTGAATGAATTCCATCGCTGAATGTAATACACATTTATATTTTCACTAGTAGGGGTTGTTTCAATAGAGTGAAATGATCTAGGGAATGGCAAAATCTTGTACTCTTTACAGCAACTTTTATGAATTCCCCCATTTATTTTTACAGAGTAAATAAAGATATTTTGTAAAAATGTTGATGAAAGTACAATTCCCCCTACTTCATATCTGTCGTAGCTTCAGATTCTAATTAGTAATCTAAAATCTAATCTAAATCCATAAGCATGATTTTAAAGCTCCAATTTTCAATTCTTGTTATATAGTCTGTTTACTGTCCTCTATGCTTCATTAACAGGAGATTTTTTTTTCAACTTTCAGAATTTGTCTCACTTTGGAGACTGCATCTGCTGTCTCTTCTGCCTGAAATATTCCTTCCATAGATCATTTTTTAAAATTTATACTATGTTAGCATTTGGTTCTGTCTTTGGAATTCATCTCCTAGAAGAAAATTATCTTGGCTCCTTCATATGTCTCTTGATCATGCTCTCTATCACTTCCTTTTGATTTATTTTCTTGCCATTTTTTTTATTAGTTGGCAGTAGCATGTATATTTATTTGCTCAGTCTGTTAGTGGACTCGAATAAAATTTACTTAAGTCAGAGTGGGCTTCCTTGTTGTTCTGTCCCAACAAGTATACTTAAATATGAAAACCCTATTGTTTCTTAAATGAAACAATAAAATTTCATTGAATAAAAAAATTGCTGCTCGGTGCTGGTGGCTCATGCCTGTAATCCTAGCTACTCAAGAGGCTGAGATCTGAGGATCACCTATCAAAGCCAGCCCGGGCAGAAAAGTCCATGAGATTTTTGAGGGTTAATTTTATACCTTGCTACTTTGCCAAAGTTTTGAATCAGCTTGAGTAATTTGGGAGTGGAGTCTATGGGATTCTTTAAGTAAAAGATCATGTCATCTGCAAGGAGGGAGAGTTTTATTTCTTCTTTCCCTATTTGGATCCCCTTTATGTCTGCATCTTGTCTTATTGCTGTGGCTAGGCATTCTAATACTAGGTTGAAGAGAAGTGGAGAGAGTGGACATCCTTGTCTTGTTCCTGAGTTAAGAGGAAATGGCTTTAGTTTTTCACCATTAAGTATAATGCTGGCTGTAGGTTTGTCATATACAGCCTTTATTGTATTGAGGAATAGCTAAGATCTGGAACCAACCCAGATGCCCCTTAGTAGATAAATGGATCAAGAAAATGTGGTATATATACACAATGGAATTCTATGCCTCAATCAGAAAGAATGACATTGTTCCATTTGTTAGGAAATGGAAAGACTTGGAAAAAATTATATTAAGTGAAGTAAGCCAAGCCCAAAGAAACATAGGTCCCATGATTTCCCTTATTTGCAATATCTAGTATATGCATGAGTCAAGCAGAAAAGGTCAGATAAGGTGATGTTAGGAAAACGAACCCTAAGATATGTATTTTAAATGTTTTTTTCTTTCATGCATTTGTTTCTAATGTAATTATAAGATTATTTCTTTGTTGCTTTGTATGTCCCCCTCCAACAGTATAACCCCTGCTTTCACTGTATTTGATGTCGGTATAATTTGTGGAGGGGAAGGGGAAAAACCGGTCGTTTCAATAAGGATACAGATGGACCAGTTGCAACAATGAGAAGTACGAGTTGTCATGTGAAAAACGAACTTTACAACTTGGGGGGGGAGGATTGGGTGGGGGGAGGGAGGATGGGAAGGGATGGGAAAGGTAAACAAAGGAGGAGGCTACTAATGCTTGATAAGAAATGTACTCACTATCTTGCCCATGTAATTGTAACCTCTCTGTACAGTATTTTCACAATAAAGAAAAAAGAAGAAGAAGAAAAAATAACAACCACTAGAAAATCGGAGGTGGAGCTGTGGCTCAAGAGGGAGTGTGCTTGCCTTGAGCTGAAGAGCACAGAGACAATGCCCAGGCCCAGAGTTCAAGCCCCATGACCAACAACAACAAAAAAAAATTGCTCTGCCTATTGATATAATTACAAAAGGTTGATGCAAAAAGTAAGAAATAGTTATTAAATACTTTGAACAAGAATTGTTCACCTATAATCATGTGAAAGAGACATTTAATAGATACAAGTTGTACCTCTCTGATCACATATCTGTATGAAATTAAAACGTTATATTGGTTTCAAATAAGCTTTTCACATGACTTATTTGGAAAATATGGGAAAACATCCATATGAACAAACTTATCTGCACTGCAAATAGTTGAATAGATTGACATATTCACTAATATAGCTGTAGTAATGTCAAACTTTTATATAGAAGCAAATGATATACCCATAAATTAAAATTTAAGGTTATTGCCTATATATTTGAAAAAATAGATAAAGCATGTTTTTCTTGTGCACTGAGAAGTACACCTTTAAATTCAAAGTGAATACATTTTTTAATTTTGTGTATATTTGCATGCACTTACACATTTACATTAATTAACTTATTTTCAGGAAATCTACCTAGCTAGAAGCAAAGCAAACATATATACAGAGGAATAACTCAGAAACATTTATAGGAAAAAAGTAGACATATATGACAACTACTCTATTGCTGAAAACACCACAAGCAAAATTAAATTGCAACTTACAGAATTTTCCAGCTTTATAAATTGTATATAGCAAAGTTCCACTGAAGAATACTTAAAGAATCTCTGTAAATTGTAACTTGAATGCTATAGATTATTTTTTTATTTTGGTACCATTAACTTTTGAATTCAGGACCTTATACTCACTCAGCTTACTTGGTTGGTCATCTACTGTTTGAGTTATGCCTCCAACCCAGTATTTTAGTTGCTACTTTTGAGATAGAGCTTCAGTGATTTTTCTGCCAAGCCTGGCTTTTAATTTTAGGCCTCTATATCTTAACCTGCTAAGTAGATAGAATTACAGACATGAATTACTGGTGCCCAGCTTGTGAACTTCGTTTTTAAAGTAGTAGGAAATTGACAGATAATTGTAAGAAACATTTCACACACATACAAATATAAAGGCACACATTTCCCCTGTAATTTTAATTAATTAATCAATTTCAATTTCCTTTAATAAACATTTTATAGCCCAGTGAGCAAATTTATTTCTCACAACAGTATAGTTGTCAATTACTTTTATTAAAATTAAATTCTTCAGAGATTTGTGAAGTTTATATTGGCTTTGAAGATAGAGTACAATAACCAATGTATTGATATATTTGTACAAAAGTAGTTTAAAACCATAGAATTTGATTTCACCCTAGGAAATTGTTAAGAGTACTTGGTGCATAAATGTCAGCTCTAAGATATCTCCTTTTAATCTGCAGCCTTATCGTTTTGATGGATAGTATGCTGTGGTTGACATAGATACCTTTAAAATGAGACATTATTAATTGTTTTAACCTGAACCAGAGTTCTATCGTTCTATCTATCTATTTATCAGATATCTATAATCTGTTTTACTTACTGGAATGTAAATGTCTCAAAATATCCCTTCTTTCTCTTGTTGAGTGAAATTTTAAGTGCACATGTATGGGAAAATGTATGTGTATAATGAATATTATATGTAATATTTTTACTACAATTGAAATATATGTTAGAATTTTTGCTTTTTCTGAAAGCAGAGTAGAAATTTCAGGTAAGATGCTGGTGGTTCACACCCCAGCTGTTTAGGATGATGAATACCTAGGTATCAATGTTTAAAACCAGCCTGAGTAGAAACGTTTGAGAGCCCTCATCTCCCAGATAATCAGCAAAAGCTACACTGGAGGTGTGGTTCAAGTAGTAGAGCGCCAGATGCACAAGCAAGCAAAATAAGTGAATAGTCTAGAGTTCAAATCCTAATACCATAAAAATAGAAATGTCAGAATATAAAAATAATGATGCTAGCTAAACTTATTTTAAAACTTATCTATAGAAAGTGCTACCACTTTTCTTTTCTGTTGCAAATCTCTGTAACATTGCTCCCATTTAAACAAGTTTAGAAGATATATCTATTCTTCTTTGCAAATTAGGTGCTTTTGTGTGGACTCACTTCAAACTCAAGCTGTCTTTGGTCTGGAAGGAACTGCTTAAACTAGTATCAGACTACTTCACATGCAAGTGTCTTTTTTTAATGAATTTTTAAGCCTGTGGTTTGTAGAAGCAAGAGTTTTCTTAGCATTTTTGGTATCATTCCTCATAAGATGTATAAATTTGGAGTGAGTTTCTTGAATTTTTCCCTCTAAGAAATGATAATAGAGAAACTGAGGCAGTATCCATGCATGCTAAGATTATAATCTAGCATATATATATACATATACAGATATATATACATATATATAGTATATTCATGCTAAGACTATCATCTAGCATATATGTACATGTATATATAAACAATAATAAAAATAATAAACAGTAATAGAATATGAATAATAAGTAATGTATACATTATGTATATATATGAATATATACATATATGTAAATAAATCATGGCTGTGTTAATTGCTGTTATTTAAAATTGTCCAGACTTTTTTGAGCATAATATTTTCTGAAGATGATGAAGATGCAAAGTCTAACTTGATCCTCGGTCACTTGAGAGGAAGCTTCTGGAAGAAATGATGATGGTCTGACTAAGGTCTAGTGATCAGCAAGGGCAAAAAAAGTGTCTAAGAATATGGTAACTTTCATCTGTGATCTTTGCTTTAATCAAAGACCTAAGGATTTCTTTATATGAGAGGCTTGGCCTTAGACAAAATAGATGTAGAAGTTTCTTCACATCTGCTACCGACTTGGCTGCCCACAGTGAGACTGTGAATAGGATTGCTTATATGAACTGAACATTATTTTTAAAATATGAAACTTGAATTAACATTAAATTTACATACTTTTATGAAGCATCTTGTGATATATTGATTCATATTTCATTGTATATTTCTTACCTCAGAGTAAACATAGCTCCTCAACAATTTTGTGTTTAGGGTCAAAACCTTTCAAATCTTTTTAGTAGTCTTAAAAGCTCTATATTGACAGCACATTATCATCAATAGTCATTCTGTGATGCAAAGAACTCTAACACATTCTTTCTTCCATCTATGAATAACTTGGTACCTGTCAATCAGCCTTCTCCCTGCCATTGTGAAAGACAAAACTTTGTATCCATAGAAGATATTACCCTATAATCATTTTTATTATGATTAAATTTCTTACAAAGCACACAACTGTACATTTTTTATTTCATGGTACCATCTTGAGTGTTCTATATGTAAAGACAGAGTAAACACTGTGCCTAATATCTTCTCTTTATATTGAAAATTATAACGATTTTTTTAAGTTACATATGGTGGGTGGCAAAGGCTTCTAATCTTATCATTCTGAAGGTTGCAGCTGGAAGATTGTGACTTGGACTCTAGATTGATGATATAAGGAAACCCTGTCTCAAAAAAGAGAAAAAAAAAACAAGAAAGAAAAAAAGAGTACTAGTTATCCTTTATTTAATGTAAGACTGTACTTTTCTTGAATTATTTGAAAGAATTCACAAGATATTATCAGTTAGAACCAAAATCTGGTTCTGAGGGACAAAACATTTGGAAATAGATATATTTTTTTGCTATTCAGATTTTATTCAATATTCTTTATTGAAAAATGTAACAAAGAATGATAAATGTTAAAGTTTAATTAATTAATTATTTTAGTACTCATGGGCAGTTGAAACCCTCAAACCACAATAGTATCAACTATTTTGTTCATACTAGATCTATTTAATAATAGATATGAACTATTTTGTCTTGATATTTGAGATACACTGATCACATATCAGATGAATTATTTAATTCATTGGAATTTGTAAACTTTCATTACATAAATAGACTTTAAGAGCATGTTTGCCATTGACATGAAATGTACTTATTACCTTACTTATGTAATTGAAATCCTTCTGTATGTCACTTTGACAGTTAAAAAATCATTTGTATTTAAAAAAATTAAAAAGAGACTTCTCTGGAGAGGAAATAAGAATGGCCAATAGACACATGAGTGTGATTCTTTTGGTTTCTTTTGTCTGTTCTTCCTCATATGGTATATCCCTTGTCACTGTATTTGATTTTGATACCTTGACATTGTATATATATATATTTGAATTAGATAAGGGTAGGGGAACAACAGAATGGTGAGACAAAGGACAAGGGAGGAACCAATACAGCAGTGATAAACACAAGACAGTATATTGGAAATGATCTGTACGACTTTGGGTGTTGGGGAAAGTAGGAGAAAAATGAGGGAATAGGTAACAAGTTTGACATGAAATGTACTTACTACCTTACTTATGTAACTGTAACCACTCTGTACATCAACATTTACAATAAAAAGTATAAATCCTAAAAATGTAGCAAAAAATATTCAACATCGCTGGCCATAAAAAAATGCAAATCAAAGCCACATAGATATTCTACCTCACACCACTTAGAATGGTCATTATCAAGAAAACAAATAATAACAGATGCTGGAGGGATGTGGCCAAAAGGGAACCCTACTATGCTGTTGGTGGGGATGTACACTGGTTCAACCACTCTGGAAAGCAGTATGGAGGTTCCTCAAAAGACTAAACATACAACTCTCCTATGATCCAGCAATCTCATTCTGGGTATTATCCAAATGATCACAAACAAAGCCACACTAAAGCTACCAGCACAATTATGTCAGAACATTTTGAGATCTGAGGTCCCTGGTTCCAAACCAGCAGGGCAGGAAAATCTGGAAGACTCATCCTTAATCACCAAAAAGCTGCAAATTAGAGCTATGGTTCAAGTGGTAGAGAATGAGCCTTGAATGAAAAAGCTAAGGGATAGTGCCCAGGCCCTGAGTTCAAGAAGGAAGGAAGGAAGGAAGGAAGGAAGGAAGGAAGGAAGGAAGGAAGGAAGGAAAGAAGAAAGGAAGGAAGGAAGGGAGGAAGGAAAGAAGGAAGGAAGAAAGGAAGGAAGGAAGGGAGGGAGGTAGGGAGGGAGGGAGGAAGGAAGGAAGGAAGGAAGGATTTTTGATATTTTGATAACTATGTATGCATTCATCTAATTGTCAAATAATTAAATTATGTGAATATAACCTTTTATTGTTTTAATACTAGCACTATGGTCATGTTTGGCTTTTAAACTAATGGTCCGTGCTCTACTATTTAAGCTACTTCTGGCTTTTTGCAACTTAATGTGAGATAAAACTCAGTTTTGTCTGCACTGGCTGGCTCTGAATCAACTAACAAAGCTTAGTCCCCCAAGTTGCTCGAATTAAAGGCATAAGCCACTGGCCAAATACTACTTTGATAATATAAACTGTCTAGCTGGACTTACATATAATATACCCTTTAAGGCATTTGAAAAATAAACATTATTCCTTTTATTTCTTGCTATCAGGTAAATTTCATAACTACCTACATGTTGACTTTTAAAATAAGTAATGGTAATAAAAATCCAGAATAGTGTATACATTATAAGAACAAAAAATGATGATCTAGTTTGTGATTTTTTTAAACTGTAGAACACTTTAGTATTTTAAAGTCATGAATCTCAATTTCAAATTTCTTGCTTGAAGTATTTCTGGTTGGAAAATCAAATGTGAAGCTGGAGAGATTGACTGCTTATCAAGACTCATGATCTCGCTACAGTCTTACTATAGGAAGTGAAAAATGCTGGCAAAGCCAAAAAATTTGCACAGTGCATGCATCCAATTGTTTGTTCTTTCTGAATGAGAAATTCAGAGCACTAGGTCACTGGGGTGTTGAGATAATTTTTTCCAACATAGTTTAGATACTGAAATCTGAAATCTTCATGGACAGGAAAATGGTTTTATACAACCACAGCTTACTGCTTCACATTTTCTAGGGAAAAAATACTGAATTATTATTCTTCCATTAAGAACTAAATGCACTCTTTTGTATTTCCAAGGCTCAGTCCCTGTGGACAGGAACAATTGAGCATAATTTAAAAGGAAGCAGCTTTTAATTTGCTTTCTGCTGGCAATCAAAAGAATGGGTTCTTTCTCTTATTTATTTTTATTTAAGCTATGAGGCTGAGGGCTCCCCAGTGAGAGATTATTATAAATTCAGCCATCAGGAATTATTTTCACATCTCCTACACATTATACTATGTAGAATTCCCTCATGTCAGGCTAGTAGAAGACTGAAGAAAACCTTTTGTGACATGATTTTGAAGAGCTGCTTTATTACTCATGTCCATTTGAAGTTCTAAGATGATTGAAAATGCAGTCAATTAGATAACATGTTCCAGATAAAATAAGAAGCTTTACCTGACACTGTGTCATATGCAGAATTATGCAGATCATTTTTTCCATTTGGTGATATAAGAATATAAGGATGAATGTTAAGGTGCTCTCAAATGACCAACTCACAGGAGGACAATGATTTTCTTCCTTTTTTTTTAAAAGTTTATTTTTCCAGCTTTTAAAAGGGAGGTTTATTTAACAAGTTTCACTTAGTACAATCCACCTAAATGGAAATCACAATACAAGGAAAGATTTAAATCAAAGCCTCAGATTTTCATACAAATGACATGACCAAACTTCTAAAGTATTGATATTTCATCTCGAAATTATCCCAGGTCTTAAAAAAACAAAAGGAAAAATGCACACTCACATGTCTTACAAGATATTAAACAAAAAAGCTAGAATTAACAAACATGCCAAATGTTTTCACTTTGAATCATAGACACAGCTCCAATATTTGAGTTTAAAAGAAGAGCATGTTTTTTACTGTGAAAATACTGTATAGATGGGTTATAGTTACATGAGCAAGGTAATGAGTACATTTCTTATACAGTATTATTGCCTCCTCCTTTGTTTTTCCCCTAACATCCTGTCCCTCCCACCGCCTCAACTATACCATGCCCACCCACTCCCCTGCCTAAATTATAAAGTTCGTTTATTGAAATAGCATCTTGTACATCTCTTTGTTGCAATGGGTCGATCTGTATCCCTATTTAAACATTTTGTTTTTTCACTTCCCCTCCCCAAATTATACCAACATCAAATACAGTGAAAACAGTGGTTAGACCTGGGGAGGGACATACAAAGCAACAAAAAATCACATGGTACATTAGAAACAATAGCAAGGATTTCACTTAACATCAGGGGTTCATTTCCCTTAACATCATCTTATCTGAGCTTTTGTGCTTGTCCCAGACATATTCTAATTATTGCAAATAAGGGAAACCATGGGACCTATGTTTCTCTGGGCCTGGCTTACTTCAATTAATACAATTTTCTCCAAGTCTTTCCATTTCCTAACAAATGGGGCAATGTCATTCTTTCTGATAGAGGCATAAAATTCCATCTTGAATATATAACACTTTTTCTTGATCCATTCATCTACTGAGGGGCATCTGGGTTGGTTTCATATCTTAGTTATGGTAAATAATGCTGCAATAAACATAGTTGTCTTGGTCTGAATTGATCCTGTGCAGATTATAATGACACAGTGGGATATCCCATTCTGGTCTGGTCTATCTGGGGTTCTGAAAGTTTCTTGTATCTGAATAAGTGTATCTTTTTGCATGTTTGGGAAGTTCTCTGGTAGGATTCTGTTAAATAAGTTTCCTAGACCATTAACTTCTGTCTCTGTGTGCTCTTCTACACCCACTATGCTCAGATTAAGCCTTCTGATGCTGTCTTCCAAATGTTGAATAGATCTATCACATTTCTTGGATTTGTCTTGGATAGTTGTTATAATATAATATAATGTATGCTATATATAATATAATATGCTATAATATCTAGGATGTATTCAATCCCCGAGATTTGATCTTCTGCATGGTCTAACCTACTGTCAAGACTTTCTACTTTGTTTTTTATTTCCTTTCTTCTAATTGGTCATCTTTGATGGCTTCAAATTCTTTGTTGGAGCTTTGTTTGAGATAGTGCATGAACTTCTATACTTCCTTAATTTGATGGTCAGTATTACTCTCAAATCACTTAGTTGATTGGTTATGTTTTCCTTGGACTCCCGTTCCTTCTGGCAGGCTCCATTCAGCATTTCCTTTGTTGTCTCCCTGGATTCCTTCAGCTCTCTGTTTATAGATTCCATGAATGCCTCTATTGATCTTCTCATCACACTCATGCAATTCATGTATTACTCTTTGATTACCTTCCTCATGCTCATGCAATTCTTGTCTTTCCCTTTGAGTCCTCTCAGCCTGCTCACACGATTGCTGTATTTCTCTTTGATTGTTAGCCTGCTCACACAATTCATGTTTTACTCTTTGACTGTTCTCAGCCTGCTCACGCAATTCCTGTATTAATATTTGATTAGCTTCCTCATGCTCATTAGATTTCTGTAGTAATTTTTGGTTTACCTCTTCTTGCTCCCTATCATGCTCACACTGAGTCCTTTGCAGGGTTTCAATCTTTTCATTCACCATGTTTACAATTAGTGTTTGTGGAGCTTTTTGGGACCTCTCCTCTGGATTATTCATTAACTGTTCTGTCACCTGATTATCATGAATAGGAGTTGAGATACTCAGACTTGCCATTTTTCTTGTGTTTCTCCAGCTTGTTCTGCCCATTTGGTATGACAGTAACACCAATTTTGTGCTAGAACATTATATGAAGGCAAGCATCAACCAGAGTCCTGTAGTTCCACAGCGAAAATGGCTGCAGACACAATCTAGTTCAACAGATACAATCTATTCAACATCAAACAATTATGGATTAATGGGCTAAGAACATCCAAGATGGATTCAGCAAGCCAGAATGTATTAAGTTTAGGGAGAATTGTGGGGAAAATAGGAGTAGAGGGATTTGGATAGGTAAAAGGAAAGAGTAAATTTAACCAAGTCCTAATCTCAGAGAGGAAAATGGATTGGACAGAATGTTAGAAGAGAGATAAAAATTAAATTTAAAAAATGAAACACTTAAAAATTATGTAAGTATAAAGAAATGGTATTGAGAGAAGAAAAGGATAGGATGAGATGAGGGGAGAGATTAATAGGAAACATAAAAAAATAAAAAAAAATTCTTAAAATTGGAATACTTAAAAATAATATGGGTATAAAGAGATAATAATATTATTAAAGAAATTTTTGGATTAAGTATGTACACAATGGGCATAAGGTCTAATAATTGATGATGGATATATATCTGGGGTTGAGTAGAGCAGACATTAAGTACCACAAAAAAGAGCAAAAGAGAGAAAAAAAGAATAAAAAGAAAAAAAAAGAAGAAAGAAAAGGACCACAAGGTCAAAAGAGACTTAAAAAAAAACAGGACACACACACACATATATATATATACACCTAAAAGTAAAAATTATGAGAGAAAAAAAAAACAATTAAAAAAATAAAAAAGTTAGAAAAAGATTTCTTTGACTTTTTTTTGCGGGGGGCGGGCAGTGGGGAGGGTCTGGTCGTGGGGCCTGAACTCTGGGCCTGGGTGCTGTCCCTCAGTTCTTCACCTCAAGGCTAGCCCTCTACTACTTGAGCCACAGCGCCACTTCCAGCTTTTTTCTTTTTGCTTATGTGGTGCTAAGGAATTGAACCCAGGGCCTCATTCATGCAAGGCAAGCACTCTACCACTGAGCCACCTTCCCAGCCCCTTCCTTGACTTTTTTATGGGCTGGGAGAGGAACATCTTGTATCTCTCCTGTGTCAGTAACCAGTCTCTGGTGGAGTTTCGCGTCTGCTTGTGGTGTTTGGTTTTCCTGTGGCTTGATTTGTTTCTTAAGTAAATTTGTTTGAGCAGGCAGGAAAATGCTATACATTATACTCTTCCCAGGCTAGTTCAGGGGAAGGGAAATCTGCTTTGAGTATCACAAAAGAGGGAGAAGGCTGATTCCTCTAGCTTGGAGTTGATGTGGTCAGGCTAGGTTCTGGGTAGGTTTGAGGCCTATCTATAATCAGTAGCTTTTCTCAGAGGGGCTTATATTTACTGGGTTTATGTTTACTAAGTTTCAATTGTTTGTCTAGGAAGCAGTGGGGAGGGGCAGACTCTGGCTCTGCTTACCCAATGAAGAAAGTCACTCCTGGCAGGGCAGAGCCCCTCTGCCTGGTCAGGATGACTTTCCCCTGTGTGGAGCCTCCCCTCACAGGTCAGGTCAGGATCCTGTGCCCGGTTAAATGGCTCTTTTGTTTTCTTCCAAGGCCTGAGTTGGAACTAGCTGCTCCTCCTTTGTCAGTATCAAAGATGGAGATTTTCTCCAGTGGTGGGGGAGGAGCTGCCTTCCCACCCCGACTCCATGAGAAGGAGTGAGGATGTTAGGGTTCTACTCACACCAAACTCTTGGCTCCTGGGCGGTCCTTGGACTGCAATCAGCAGGATGAAGATGTCTGCTCCTTGTCAGTTCTTGCTGGTGGTGAGTAGAATCCGCTCACACACCATGTCTGGCACCTTTGTCCTGGAGTCTCTCTGTTGGTGTGGGGGCCACAGCCTCCGTGCTGTCGCCACTGGCATCTGTAGTGGCTACTACCGCCAAGTGCTCAGATCTGTCTTCTTGCCTGGATTTTCCCACTCTGGCCAAACTCTCTGTACTGTGATGGCACACTTGGTGTGATTCTCTAGCCTAGGAGTGTTCACTGGAACTCTAAAACTGATTTCTATGCGAGAGCTTGTTAAGCCTCCAGCCTCTCCTTCTCCATCTTCCTCCAGTCTGACAATGATTTTACTAGTGTTGGATCCTTGTCCTGATTTGCAATCACTGAGAACCTAATTACTTTCTGATCAATTATTATAGATCCATCTTAGTATTGTTGAGCCATCCTTTGGTGTGAAAATTTCACATTCTTTTTGTCCACATTATGAAAACAAGTTCTTGATATTCATGAACCATGATATTGGATGGGAAAATTGGCTTATTAACATATCTTCTAATAAGATATACTGATCCAACATTGTTTTTATGTTTCTATGTGCTTTTTTCACTTTGATGACAATGTAAACTATTGCCTTGTTAATAATCTAAGATTTAGTGTCTGCACACAAGATTCAAGATAAGTACAGTGGTATATTTTTGGTACATATAGGCATGTAATTTTTTTACTGATGCTTGATTTTATTAAATTTTAAGTGAAGGCAGACATAGATGCATTACATGAAATAGAGATTGGGGGAATGATAGAAAATGAAACACTTTGTGTTTATTAAAATAAATGTCTTTATAAGATTTTTTATTAACTATGTAGAAAATAAGAGAATTAATTATATTCCATAAAATACTCAGAATTACTTGAACACTTAATTTTAGGAAAACTTATTTGAATAAACAGCTTTGAATCTGGTTTTATCACAATAGATTAATTATAGAACAGCATTTTATGTAAAGGGAGCTCTATAATAGGATTTGGTGCAAATCTATTTTTATTACTAATACATTGTTTAGGGCAAAAGTCACAGAGAAAGAAAGATGAAAATGGAAAAGACAAAAACCTTCTAGTGGAATTATCTTCTGGCTGGACCACCGAAAAAATATCACCACTATTTTATGTGAATGGGTTTTACAACACTAAATGTGTGCATCTGATATAACTTGGCAAGTGTTGTACTAATACCTCAAAACTGACCCTGCTTATATTTTATTTACATCAGATTTCACACTACAGACATTTCTGTGCACACATAATTTTTAATGATTCTTCCAAGCTTATCTGTTCATCTCTATAGTAAATATCTCATGAGACTAATGGATGCAGTGTTAATTTGTGGGATAGTCTAAAATCACATATTTATTACTAAGAGCTATCTTCCTATTCTGCAGCAAATAGATTGAGTAAGTGAGTGGTTAATAGCCAAGATGCCTTGATTTTTATAGTGCCTATATGTGTTAAGAAAATCTAATTTAAACCTTTGAGGGCATGCGGAACTCATAAGTATATAAGATTAGGTTTCATGTGTATGTCTATATTTGGTTTTAACACTCAACATAGTAAACACTTTTAGATTACTTAAAATAATTACTTTGATTTGATAGAGGAGCTTCAGTTAAGTAATTTTCTAAATTAAGGGGGAAAAAAAGAAGAAATTGAGCCAGGTGTTCTGTTGCATACCTCAAATCGCAGGACTTAGTATATAGAAAGAAGAGGATTGTGACTTTGAGGCTAGTCTGGGCTCAATAAATAAAAGTCTGTCTAAAAAATTAATAAGTTTCTGAAACTTCACTGCTATCATTACTAATCACAAGTGGATCTAAATAAAGCCAAGTTAATGCATAAACTAAACTTTATCACTTTCTTTTTAAAATGTAATTAATTAATTTTTGTTATCAAGGTGATGTACAGAGGGGTTATAGTTACATAAGTATGGCAATAAGTACATTGCTTTTCAATCTTGTTACCCCTTCCCTCATTTTTCTACTACTTTCCCTCTTCCATCCCCCCACCCCCCCAAGTTGTACAGATCACTTCCAACTTCACCTCCAACATCACTGCTGTGTATATTGCTGTTGCATTGATTCCTCCCTTGTCCTTTGTCTCTTCATTCAGTTGTTCCCCTTCCCTTCCTTAATTCAAATAAATGTATATGCAATACCAGGGTACCAGAAGCAAATACAGTGACAACAGGTGATATACCTTAGGGGGAAGAACAAAAAATCATAAAGTCCATTAAAAACAACAACAACAAAGAAAAACCTGTCCTGTCTTGAAGTTCATTTTGCTTAGCATCATCTTATATGGCCATATATACACAGCTATTAAGCTATTTTACTCATATGCTAGGATTATCCTAGAAGTGTACTAGAAGTATCCTAGAAGTATACAAATAAGGGAAACCATGGGACCCATGTTTCTTTGGGTCTGGTTTACTTCACATAATATGATTTTTCCAAGTCTTTCCATCTCCTTACAAATGGGGCAATGCCATTCTTCCTGATGGAAGCATAGAATTCCATTTTCTTGATCCATTCATCTACTGAGGGGCCTCTGGGTTGGTTCTGTCTTAGCTATGGTGAATAATGTTGCAATAAACATAATTGTGTTGGTATCTTTAGTATGACCTTGTTTGTGATCATTGGGGTAAATCCTAGGAATGGGATTGCTGGATCATAAGGGAATTCCATGTTTAGTCTTTTCAGAGTGGTTGAAGAAGCTTACATTCCCACCAACAGTGTAGCAGTGTTCCCTCTGTCCACATCCCCTCCAACACCTGATATACTTAGTACTCAAAAAGTTAAATTGCCCCCAAAAAATCCTCAAAGAAACAACTACCTCATTGATAAGTGGGCTAAAGACTTAAAGAGAGACTTCTCTGAAGAGGAAATAAGAATGGCTAATAGACACATGAAGAAATGCTCAATTTCTCTGGCCATTAAAGAAATGCAAATCAAAACAACATTGAGATTCCACCTCACCCTAGTTAGAATGGCTAAAATCAACCTGTTTCTTTGAAATGGGTTTTCACTGACAGTTTAATGCAAGCTACTCTCCTCTTTCACTGCAAAAACCTAGTATCTTTTTCCAGATTCACATTAATTCAGAGGAAATACCTGGAAATCCTAGGGGCAGTGTTTCTTAAAAGTTAGCATGCATTGGCATCATTGTAGAGTGGGTTCCATCCCCATAATATCAGTTCCATAGAAATGGGTTGAAACTTAAGCATGTGCATTAGTTATGTTCTAAGCTGGCGCTGCTGTTTTCATTTTTTAAAAGCATACAGCAAAAAACCCAATTTCCATAAAATTATCTATAAAATTATCTAAAATTTTGATCACTCATTTTGTTTTTTGGTCAAAACATTATTAATCTGTTGACTATAATATTTTGAATATAGTTCCATTCTTTTGTGTGTGTTTGTGTGTGTGTGTGTGTGTGTGTGTGTGTGTGTGTGTCTGTCTGTCTGTCCTAGGGCCTGGATGTTGTTCCTGAATGTTTTCAAGGTTAGTGCTCTACCACTTGAGCCACAGCTCCATTTTTTGGTCTTTTAATTTTTTTTTCTGAAGGGGTGCTTAAATGGAGATAATAGTTTCATGAATTTTCCTGCATAAGCTGGCTTTGAACCATCCTCAGAGGTCAGCTTCCTGAGTAGCTGAGCCACTGATGGCTGGCTTTAGTTCTATTCTTTACTGGCTACTTTCTGCAGGAAAATACTGCCAGTGACTACTTTCCTAGGGTGAATTCTCCTTCAGTAAGACCTTGTTCTTATAAATTTTTGCCTATAGTTTTCATTTTAAGTTCATCCACAAATTGAGTTTAATTTACAAGGCTTAATTGACATGGGAAAATACTTTCCTATTGGCTCATTATTTCCTAGCGACTTTCCTTAAATTGTCCACATTTATATTTTGCCCCTCCTCATCTTGCTTCACCTCCTTGGTCTTTTCTTATCCTACTTGCTTTCCTACATACCTCTCCCTTCCTCTCCTCTTCTCTTTTGTCCCCCCTCTCTTTCTCCCACATCTTTCCCTCTCTTCTCTCCACTACACTGATATCCACACAATTTTGAGTTTATTATTTGGATATTAATTTCTCCTTGCCTCTTGTCACTGAATACAAATTCAATTTCCTTTGTTTAGAAAGCCTCAACTCCCCCAAATTTTACCATAATAGCTCTTTTGGCCAGCTGTAACTTACTTTATGGAATCATAAAGGACAACCAATATTGTACATTAATAGGGACAAGCCAACAAGCTTAATTTACAAATCTCCATTTGGCCCAATAATAGGCATTGTTATATTTAAAAATATTCAATATCATGTAACAGCGTCAGAAAAATGACTTGTTCAAAAATTTTTTCATAGACAGAGAAACTCATCTGAAAGACATTTCACTTCAGGATCTATTTCATAGCTAAAATAATAAATATAGAATAAAGAAAAATGTTGACATTAAAACAAGTGGTTAGCATGTTCCTTTTTGGAACCTTCCAATGAAATCCTGTTGCCACAGGTTGCTTGTTAATTATGTAGTCATGATACAAAGAATCACTATATGATTTAAGGTCTATAGCTTAAAAAGCTTTAATACTTAACCCTTAGTATATATAATATTAAAAAAATTTTAAATGAAGTATACTTCTTGAAAGATTTTTTAAACTGCATGTATTAGAACATGTTTTTTCTCTTCTAAAAACAGAAAAATATGTGGTAAGACTTATAAATAAAAAAATACAGGCAATTCCCTGGTGAAAGACTCAAGTGTCCTTTTACACAGTTCTTTCCAAATCTTTTAAATGTGCTACCGATCTTAACAAGCCCAAAGCTTCTTCCCTGAGCTACTTTATTGATTGGTAACAAGCAAGCCTCTTCAAATAAATTCTAGTGAGTGATTTAACATCAGCACTACTAACTGTTTAATTTTTAAAGCTGCCTCTTTATGCCTCTGTTTTACTTTCAGTGCGTTTTCTGGCAAGACAGTACTCTATGGGAACAGAACGCAGAGAACAAACACGAAGGGGTAGAGGATTATGAGTTAAGTTGAGAGGATGACACACCAGGCTAAGATTAATAGGGAGTCTGGCTTGGCAGAAGGCTGGGGATGTGAGATGATGACACTTTGGAAAGTGAAATGGGAAGATGGAGAAGACTAAAACTATTATTCAGGAGTATATTTTTTATTAATCATTCTAGATGCTTTCTAAAATTAAATTAGGGCATAAAGATGATATTTCATTCAGTGTACCTATTGAAGCAGATTTCCTCATATACAAATATGGAAACCTCTCTTTTAAGACAGGAAAATCTCCTTAATTCTCAAAGTCATTACATTCAAATATACTAACAAAACACATACAATTTGATTACAAAATCATGAAGAACCTTGAATATCCAATATTAATTATTATTGTTACCCCAGAGTTGTTTTCAATTATATTTGAGTGCAGCAAACATTATAGTACCTAATTATTGGAAAATGAAGCGAACAATACTGCTTTTCTTTTTATAAAATTTATTTCTATTAGAAATTACATTAGGCTTTCTTCAGAATAACACCTTTAAACACGGTAGGTATTCATTTTCTAGCATGTAAAATAAGAGGTCAACATTCAAGGACAAAGATGAGGACTCCACATTCTTATCAGAAATTCACACTCCTGTGGGCACTGGTGGCTCACACCTACAAACTTAACTACTCAGGAGGCTGAAATCTGAGGGTGGTGGTTACGTGCCAGCTCAGGCATAAAAGTCCGTGAGACTCTTATTTCCAAGTGGCTGGTGGTAGGATACTACTCATGTGGCTCAGTAATGGGCACCAGCTTTGAGCAAAAAAGTACAGAGATGGAGCCCAGGCTCTGAGTAGCCTTAGTACTACTACAAAAGAGAGGGAGGGGGGTGAGGAAGGAAGGAAAAAGAAAGAAAGAAAAAAAGAAAGAAGGAAGGAAGGAAGGAAGGAAGGAAGGAAGGAAGGAAGGAAGGAAGGAAGGAAGGAAGGAAGGAAAAAGGCAGGAAGGCAAGCAGGCAAACCACTATTGTTTACCTGTTCTCTTTTGCATTGGATTGGTAGTCTATGACTGTGGCTTCTCCCTTTATGGCCATTTTCCAGGCGCCATTGTTCAAAGATACCTTGGGCAGAAAAATTATTCAGATTTACTAACAAAAATAGGGCTGGAGGGATTATGCACATGGTACAACACCTGAGTAGAAAGTGTGAGAGCCTGGGTACAAATACTAGTGCTACCAAGAAAAAAAATGATTTTTTTTTCAGGAATGCAAGTATGTTTTTTGCATATGTAAATCGATAAATGTAATGCAGCATGTAAACAAAATCACATCTCAATAACCATCTGAGTTGGTACAGAAAATATCTTTGACAGAATTCCCACCCAATTTAATTATAAAGCTCTAAAGAAAACTAGGAAAATAAGGCATGTACCTATTTCTTTTTTTTTTTTTTTTTCGGTCGTGGGGCTTGAACTCTGGGCCTGGGCACTGTCCCTCAGCTCTTCAGCTCAAGGCGAGCGCTCTACCACTTGAGCTACAGCACCACTTCCGGTTTTCTGGTGGTTTATTGGAGATAGGAGTCTCACGGTCTTTCCTGCCCGGGCTGGCTTTGAACCACGATCCTCAGATCTCAGCCTCCTGAGTAGCTAGGATTACAGTTGTGAGCCACCAGCGCCCGGCTCCTAACTATTTCTATAAACCTATAAAACCTATAGCCAACATCCTACTAAATCTGGGAAATAGAAATCATTTGCTTGAACTGCAAGAATGAGACAAGAATGTTCAATCTCCCTGTTTTGTAAATATAGACCTGAAATTTGTAACTAGTGTAATAAGAAAGGAAAAAAGGGATTGTAATAGGAAGAAGAATTCAAATTATACCAATTTTAGATTATGTGGTTCTATCTTTAAAAACTCTGAAGTTTCTACCAAAAAAACTTCTGTATTTAATAAGTGCTTTTAGAAATGTACAAGGATAGAAAATCAACCTTCAAAAACACCAGTATCTTTCCTATTAACCAACAAGGAACAGGCTAAGGAAAAAAATCAGGTATTCAATTTCACTCATTCCATTCACAGTAGCCTTAAAAACAATATAAAACCTCAGTATTAGCTTAATCAATGGCATAAAAGACATCTAAATTTAAAACCTTGAAGAAAGAAATGGATAAGATGGAAATTAGTCCCATATTCAGGAGTGGAAAAGTTAATATAAGAAAAATGACTATCCTATCAAAAGAACCTATAAATTGATTGTAGACCCATTAAAGTTAAATATCATTCTTCACAGAGTTAGAAAAATCAGTCCAAAAAAAAACATATGTAAGCATAAAAGATCCTGAATAGAAAAAGTAATCCTGAGCAAGTAAAGCATCGCTAGAGGTATCACATCAGATTTGAAATTACTGTACAGAGTCATTGTAACAAAATAAGAATAGTTGTGGCACAAAACAAACCCTAAGACCAATGAAATGTAATAGAAGAAATAAACCATATGCCTGCAGTTATGTAACCTTGAGCAAAGGTGATCAATTCTTACACTAGAGTAAAGAAGCTTCTTCAATAAATGGTGCCCATAAAGCTGTATATCTACATTCTGGAGACTGAATCATGCAATCTTATCCCTTCCACCATACAAAAATGTCAACTCCATATGGATCAAAGATCTCAATATAAGACCTAAAATTTTAAATTACTTTGGGAAAACTCTGTGTTATAGTCACTAGTAATAGTTTCTGTATGAGATTTTAGTTACTTCACAGAAATCAAAAAATACTTAACAGAACCAAGAGAAATTTCTGGAATGGAACAAAACCTTCACAAGCTATCCAGAATACTAAGGATTAATATTCAGAATATACAAAGAACTTAAAAATCAAGGAGTCAGGGAACACACAGTCCAAGTAGACAGTGTGCAAATAAAATGAACAGAAAGTTTTTTAAAGTAAAAATGGCTAATAGATACATGAAAAAATAGTACCTTTAGCTATAAAGGAAATGCAATTCAAACCTTCACTAAAACCCCATCTCCTCAAGTCAGAATGACAATGACAAAGTAAACATAAAACATTTCATGTTGAGAATTTGACAGAAAAAGGACCCTCTTCTATGGTTGGTGAGCATGTGAACTATTGCAATAGCTAGTTATAGAAATTGGCATGGAGGCTCCTAAAAAATTTCTAAAAGTAATCTACCATATCACACCACCTACTCTGACATATTTTGAAGAAATATAAATCAATGTATAATTAATATACCTGCCTACTCAGGATTATTGCAGCACTGTACACAGTAAACAGTTCATGGAGGTCCCAACAATGGAGAAGTAAATAAAGAAAATAGGGCACACCTGTGTCATGGAATATTAAGGAATAAGGAAAAATGAAATTGTCATTTGCAGTAGAATGGATAAAAGGTCAAAAAGCCAAATATTGCAAGATTTTGATCAGATATATATGTATTCATAGACATATGTATGTATGTAGATATAGATAGATGATAGAAGATAGATAGATAGATAGATAGATAGATAGATAGTCAATCGATAGATAGATAGATAGATAGATAGATTTTAAGTATGGTGCTATTTATGGAAAAGAGGAGGTGGTGGTGAAAGATAGATAAGGAATGAAGGAATATTGTTCAGCAATAAATGATGAAGGAATTATAAATGCTACAACATAGATAATCCTCGAAAACATTAGGCTAAGTGAAAAAAATACAAAAGAAAATACATGATGGCATGAATATGAAATGGAAATTCTATAGAAATCAAGTGTTGCTTGGGTCAAGGGGCAAAGAAAATGACTGTTAACAGGCACAGGCTTTGTTTGGGGATGGAAAAAGTGTTGTAAAGAGAAATGCCTCTAAGTTTAACAAAAAATTTAAGGGTGAATTTTATAGCATGTGAATTATGTGTGTTTTTTACTAAGTATGGTCTTTATTTGGACTATTTTCATATCCCGATTTAAGTGAGCCATCTTCAGCTTTCCAATAAATTTCATCTCTTCTAATACTTTACCCCATCACCCCAGACTACCATTTACCACTGTTTTATTTTTCCAGAGAAGTAATATGTTGGATTATGTATATTTTAAAAATGATTTTGATTTGAAAACAAAAAATAACCCAATTAGTTATCCTGGATATTATTTTCCTTGATAAACTTACACACACACACACACACCACTTCTGGAACCATTCTTCTTCCATGTATACAGCTTAGTCTTTTTACTGGTTCTTTCTCTGGTCCGCCTTCTATTTTTTATTTTTTAATTTTATTTTATTGTAATGATGCTGTGCAGAGGGGTTACAGTTACATGAGTAAGGTAATGAGTACATTTCTTGTCGAGCCTTGCTACCCTCTCCTTTGTTGTTCTCCCACTACCCCTTCCCACCCTCATCTCCTTCACTCCCCCTGACCCCAAAGTTGTAAAGCTCATTTCCAATATACTGTCATGTGGATATCATTGTTGCAATGGGTCATCTTGTATCCTTGTTTCATCATTTCGTTATTCCTCTTCCCCTCCTCAAATTAGAAAAATGTATAATACAGTGACAACAGGGGATATAACATAGGGGGGAAGAACATACAAAGGAAACAAAAAAATCATATAGTACATTAATAACTACAACAATAAAGAAAGACCTCTTGTGTCCAATACTTCGGGTTCATTACACTTAGATTTTAAGCTTTTCTGCTCATTTGATAAAGTTATCCTACATGTATACCAATTATTGCAAATGAGGGCAACCATGGGACCTATGTTTTTTGGGTCTGGCTTAATATGATTTTTCTAAGTCTTTCTCTTTCCTAACAAATGGGGCTGTGTCATTCTCTCTGATGTAAGCACAGAATAGTCTTCTATTTTAAATGCTTCTGTGTCTCTGTCCTTTGGGTTTCTTCTCTATTTGTGCTTGCTTTTTCATATGATCTGGTTTCATTGCTTTCCAGGCTTTATGATGACAATATATAGATTTTTTAAAATGTCTATTACCAGAAGTCAATTAGATTCCAGATTTCTATAACCAACTGTCAATTTAAATCTGTATTAAAATTCTAAATGAACATCTGAAAAAAATGACGGGGGTGTATAATACCAAAAATATCACATCTACATTTGAAGCTAGCATAAACAAAACCCCTACAGAAAGCTGTTGATCAATAGAGGTTTGGCAAGTGAGAAAAAGAGAGTAGTAAAGTGAATTATTTTGATAAAAATATAATATGGTCATATGAAAAATACCCTGACTAAACCACTTGGTATAATTAACACATATTAAAAAAAAAACTGTCAGGGATGTTAAAAGGTTTTGGTTTTGTTTGAGAGCAGGTATCCATGCAAAAGAGAGGAGGAACAGAGAGAGGTGAGGATGATTATGGTCTGAGTTTATTTTTATCTGTGAAAAATAGAACAATAAAATCTGCTGAAATAGTTTTATAAGTAGGGAAGTATATAAGATGGGACCTCAACTCTGGGCCTGGGCACAGTCCCTCAGTTCTTCAGCTCAAGGATAGCGCTCTACCACTTGAGCCACAGTGCCACTTCTGGCTTTTTCTGCTTATTTGGTGCTGAGAAATTGAACCCAAGGCCTCATTCATGCAAGGCAAGCACTATACAACTGAGCCACCTTCCCAGCCCAGGGGATGAGTTTTTATATGTGTGAAAATATCACCCTTGTACATTTAGCATATGCTAATTAAACATCATTTTACCTTTACAGGCTCTGAGGCGAGGACAGGAAGTAAGACATGTGCATACTTCTTCATTGGGAATTAAACATCATTTTAAAAGAAATAGTTCGGACAAAGCAGAAGAAACTGAATAAAACAAAGACTTAAATGCTATTTTGATGACTAAATGAAAAAAAAGTTCTCATAAATCACTACCAAGTTCTTTGAAAATGGATCTAATGTCCTGATAAAAGTTTTTAAACTAATTTCCAGAATTTTATTGATTTTAAATGAGTGCTCTGACCCAGAATCTTGTCATGTCAATTGCAGGATCAATACCACAGATTACTGCCTGTTGAAAATAGCTGATGAGTAATGCAGTGTCGGACATGATAAGATTTCTAAAATTGCTAGATTGTCTCTAGATATTTGCCCCAAGGTTTAGGACTAAAACCTTAAATTATTTTTAGAATTTGATTGCTATCAGAGTAGGGCAGGAAGTACTAATGTGATGTGATCTCAGAGTTCTTGTCCTCTGACAGATTATAATCGTTCTGTGTCTTCTACTTGTACCACAATGGAAAGTGATTATAATAATGTAAATTACAGGAAAGGATGAGTGAGTCAGTTAAAAGCTGAACTTAAAGAAGGAGTTAACATTGGGCACTTAATATCAGAGATGAAAGATGCAAACACTGTATCTGTGTTGAAATTAAGAAGAAATAAATCTGAAGGCCTCAATGATGTATATCTCCTGGACCTGTGCACTCACTCAATCAAGGTGAGGGTATTCCTGCCAGAATTTCATATTCTTTTCCCTAGTCAATTAGCAACACTTTGGAGTCTTAATATAATTGAGAAGGAGCCAGT
Organism: Dipodomys ordii; assembly: GCF_000151885.1. Classification (NCBI taxonomy): domain Eukaryota; kingdom Metazoa; phylum Chordata; class Mammalia; order Rodentia; family Heteromyidae; genus Dipodomys; species Dipodomys ordii. The sequence goes on from NW_012267232.1 coordinate 13,092,234, forward strand.
TATAGTTCAGACTGGTAAAGTGAAACTGCTGGAAAAATGAAATATGGACAATGAATGATAATTGATGCAGTTGGCTTTGGCAAAAGTGACCAGAGTAAGGATCTTGATATTCATAAAATTACTTGTAATCTTTTTCAAAAGCTTGCATTTGTGAATTATCTCTGTAGCACACAAGGAGGCATAAAATCATCCAAAATAAGTTGTGCCCTGATTCAAGTGTGTTAGTGGATTTTGTGATGAGACAAGATGATGCTTTTGATCATCATGAGTTGTGATTAGCATAATTATAAAACAGGCAGAGATTAAACCTTCTGCATTTCTACAATGTTATAATCATTCAGTGCTTGGCTTACTGATTTCTATAAACATCATTTAGTCACCATGTTCTCCTTTCATAGACATCTCTTGTTTAGAACTAAGGAAGTTTAAACCTCAGTGTAGATCTCTTTCATCAGTGCTGTGCTTCTTTTTTTCTGGATACTTTCCCTCAGGAAGAGAAAACACTAATGCTGTCTCTCTTTTCTTTTGTGCTTTCTTTCCCAAGTGTGAAAGAATCTTGAAATAATATGTTTCCTGGGATTCTATAACTTCAAAGAACTGAATACCTGCTGTCTCATCAAAGTTCCCTCTGTATGACTGAGGAACTATTGCAGCAATGATAAAAACCCTATAAACTATTTTTGTTAAGTGAATACATATATCTCTTGAATTTCCTAGATGTTTGTTATTCTATTTATTAGAATATTTTGGTTTTTGGTGCCATTACTGGGGCGTGAACTCAGGGCCTGGGCACTATCTCTGAGCTTCTTTTGCTCAAGGCTAGTGTTCTACCACTTGAGCCACAGTTCTACTTTTGGCTGTTTTGATAGTTTAGTGGCGATAAGAGTTTCTCAGACTTTCCTGCACAAGCTGACCTTGAACTGTGATCTTCAGCTCTCAGGATTACAGGCTTCTGGCTTCTAGCTGAGAATATTATAAAGTGATGCATAAGAAGATTCTAGGTAAGAATAATTTTAGTAACTTTAGCTTTACATTCAATGATTTTTAAAATAATTTTTTATTTTGAAAATACTGTACAGAGGGATTCCAATCACATGAAACAAAGTAATGAGTACATTTCTTATCAAGCATTGTTGCCTCCTCCTTTGATTTTTCCTCTACCATCCCTTCCCTCCCATCTCCACAACTACATTCGCACCGCCACCCCGACCCCGGGACTGCACCTCGCCTAAATTGTAAAGTTTGTTTTTCGACATAGTGTCTTGTACATGTCATTGTTGCAATGGGTCCACCTGTATCCCTAGTTAAACAATTTGTTTTTTTCCCTTCCGCTCCCCTAATTATACCAACATCAAATACAGTGAAACAGGGGTTATACTGTGGGAATGGGACATAGATTTTTTTAACTATAAAAATAAGGTTTTGTTTTTTTCTTTCTCAACTTACTGCCTACCCAAACACATGAAGGAAATTAATAAAATAAGAAAAGTATTTAGAAAGATGATATTAATAGTAGATAAGACCTCCCCTTACCCCCAGCTACAGGTTTTCTTTCATTCTACCTCAACCTAGTGACATACATTTTAATGGTTCCATATATTAAAATAACTGCAGATCATGTGGCATGTTAAATTCTAAAAAGCATAAACATCATTTAACTTTGAAGTTAGGAAATTTATCATTTATGTAATTAATTGCTTACATGAGATAAAGACAAACCTTCTGATAAGCCATATCAGTAGCAATAAAAAATGTCTTCTGAGAAATAAATTTGCAGTACGATAAGGCATAAATAAATTTTTTTTGTTTTGTTTTTTGGATCTGGTTGTGGGGCCTGAGCACTGTCCCTCAGCTCTTCAGCTCAAGGTTAGCACTCGACCAATTGAGCCACAGCGCCACTTCCAGCTTTTTTCTTTTTGGTTTTGTGGTGCTGAGGAATGCACACGAGGCAAGAGCTCTACCACTGAGCCACCTTCCCAGCCCCACATAAATAAAATTTTAAAAGCTAAAAGTAACTATAGTTTTCCAGGAAATCAACTAGATGCAAGGTAAAGATCTATATAATGTAAATTTCTACTGCTTTTAGATAAAACAGAGAGAGAGTATGGTATAATCTGATTATACTAAACACCCAATCTCCAAGCAGTACTTCTAGGATATTGCTTTTGGAAGGCAACCAAAGTCCCATCAAGTTTCATTCTGCAGCTTAGGCCCTTGGGGATCTGTGTATTGTGCAATCTTTTCCCTTTAGTTCCATATAGTTTTCATTAGTCCAAAAACAATTCATTTCATCTTAGCAAGCTCAATATGAAAGGTGATGTACATTTGGCATCAGTCAACTTGTTTTGTAAATGTTAGGTAATGACATTTTTAGGATTTCAGTACATTCTGCCCCTGCTCCAGGCCCTCAAATCCCAGTGAGTCATGAAAGCAACCAGAGACAAAAGTGAGTGAGCATGGCTGGATTCCAATAAAGCTTTACTAACAATAAGCAACAACAACAACAGAATAGCAGCGAACTATATTCATCTCCTGGGACCTAGTCACCCGCTTTCAAATGCATAAATACACAAAATAACAATGGAAAGAATAATCTTTTTCTCAATTAGGAAAAGAGTGAGAAGCATATGATAATATTAAGCAAACACCACTGATAAAACCTCACTTGTTTCATCATTGACTGGAAGGGGAGCACTTAACTGTCTTCCCAGCTATACCAGAGGCAGAGGGTAGGAAGGTCCAGGGCAAAACCACAAGGCCTTACCAGAAAGAACCCCCACTCCCCCAGCATATAATTAAACAACGAAACTTAAATTGGGTAAGATTGTGGATCAAGCAATACAAATTTGAGGCTATAAGTTTAAACCACAGTGCTCCCTAAAAGAAGAACAACAGCACACTGCACTTGAAGAACAAAGTATAAATTCATTCACTCGTCCATCAGGCAATTTAAAACCCTCAGGGAGCTCTTTCTTCTTCCTCCATATCATATGTTAAGTGAATATTATTAAGAAAGCCCTTTGGGGTGACTGTGTAAATGTGTCTAGTGTCCTGTCCTGTCATTGCAGCTAAATAGAGGTTATTTAATTAAAAAGATCCGAGTGAGTGGCCAATATCTTATTTTCATCTGGAACTGAGTTAATGTCTTTTATGTGAAATCTACTGTTATAGTCTTCCAAGAGGACGAGCAGGAAGTTTTGATCACCCAGTGACATCTAGAGACAAAGGAATTATAAATGCAATATTTATTCTGAGCAATATATCCCAGTGGATGGACTTTGGCTTTGTTTTGGTAACTGAATAGAATGATTAGTAGAGAGTTAGCAATATCCATCACAGCAATCCTTTCTTTGTGGGCATGCCTTAATCTAGGATGTGTGTGTGTGTGTGTGTGTATGTATGTGTAGAAAAGACAAATATGACATATATATATCTTACATGATATAAATTGTATTTGTATTAGCTGATATTTTTGCATGAGTGATAATATGAACAAAATTATTCCTCATTAAAACTTTCTAGAAAGTCTATGTTATTAAGTTACTAGTTGTACAGATACATAACATGAACAATCAAGGTGAAAGTTGGTTACTATGATTTTGCGTATGTATGTGTGTGCATGCATACACGCACAAGTACTGGTGCTCAAATTCAGGACTTCATGCTTTTTTTTATTCAAGGTTGGTACTCTACCACGTCTGTCTTATTTTCTTTTTGCTGGTTAATTAGAGATAAGAGTCATGGACTTTCTGTTCAGGCTAGCTTTCATTTGAGATTCTCAGAATTCAGCCTCCTAGGTAGCCTGGAGTACAGTCATGAGCCCCTAGCACCCACCTTTGTTTTTAGTAGAGGATGAAGTACCTCATGAAGGTATGTACAACAGAAGCTGCTCTTCTTCAAGGCAAGTTTAGGGCGTAGTCTCAAAATGAGCTTTGCTTCTTTTTTAGATAATTGTTTGACTCTTTTCCAGTTTACAAATAGTCACTGACATTTTTTATTATATATATATTTTATTGTAAAGATACTGTACCGAGGGGTTACAGTTACATGAGCAAGGCGATGAATACATTTCCTATCAAGCATTGTTACCCCTTCCTTTTGTTTTTCCCCTGCCATTCCTTCCTTCCCTACCTCCCCAAATCCTTCCTCACCCCCCAAAGTGGTAAAGTTCTTTTCAACATAGTGTCTTGTACATCTCATTGTTACAATGAGTCAACTTGTTTCAGCATTTTGTTATTTCCCTTCCCCTCCTCAAATTAGAAAAATGTATATACAATATGCAGGGCACCAGAATCAAGTACAATTACAACAGGGCTATACCATGGGGGAAGAACATACAAAAGAAACAAAAAAATAACATAATACATTAAAAACAACAGTGACAAAGACAAATCTCTTGTGTCCCTATCTTGGGATTCGTTTCACTTAGCATCATCTTCTATGGTCATATGTACATAGCTTTTGACCTTCTCTGCTTGTCTGACAAGATTGTCCTAGATGTATATTATATACAATGGAATTCTATGCCTCCATCAGGAAGAATGGCACAGCCCCATTTGTTAGGAAATGGAAAGACCTGGAAAAAAATTATATTAAGTGAAGCATGCTAGACCCATGTTTGCCACTGACAGTTTTTTTCTTTTCTTTTCTTTTTTAAAATTAAACACTGCATTAATGGCTTTCTTCAGAAAAAGGTAATCAGGAATATTTTTGCCATTTTTTGTTTACATAAAATGTTATAATGTATTCATTTAGAGAGTATATCACTTTGTGAAAAATTATTTATAGTATTTCTGAATCTATTTTTGGAAATGGATACAACTGAATACAAATGAGGCATCTTTTTAAATATAAAAGAACTTACTAGTTATGAGCATATTAGTTATTATTCAATAATACATAGCAAGAATAGTTTTCCACTCTTTAAAAATCTTTTATTGTAATGGTAATGTACAGAGGGGTTACAGTTACATAAGTTGGGTGTTGAGTACATTTCTTTTTGAACAGTGTCATCCCATCCCTCATTTTCTCCCAGGTGTTTCCCTTCATCCCCTGCCTTCTCCCAGGTTGTAAAGTTCATTTCTAACATAGTCTAGTAAGTATCATTTCTAAATTAGTTCCACCCTTTGTCTCACCATTTCTGTGCTTATGTTTCCCCTCCCCAAATCAGATAAACTTACATAAAATGCTAAAGGTACAGAAATAAAAATTAGTGACAAAAGTGAAGAAAAAAAGAATCACAAAAACCTTTAAAATGCCTCTTGATTCTACTTTTTGGAGTTCAATTTGATAATCGTCATTTTATATGATCATATGTGCATAGCTATTGAACCCTTGTGATCCTCTCCTAAGAACGAACACACAGACCTATATCCACCTAATATTTCATAAGGTAGCCAAAAATACGTGATGGAAGAAAGCTTGTTCAACAAATGTGCTTGGCTGAATTAGCTATACACAGGAAGAAAACTGAAATAAGATCCCTATATATCACCCTACCCCAGAATCAATTCCAAATGGATCTAAGACCTCAATGTAAGACCAGATACCTGAAAGTATTACAGGAAGGGATAGAAGAAATAGTAGGGCTTCTTGGCACAGATCAACCTTCCTAAATAAAAATCCAGAATTCAACAAATTAAAGAAAGACTGGATAAATGGTACTGCATCAAACTGAAGAGCTTCTGCATGGCAAAGGACATAGCTAGCAAGATAAATAGAAAGCCCACAGAATGGAAGAAGATCTTTGCTAGCTATACATCAGACAAGGGCCTCATAACTAAAATATACTTAGAGCTCAAAAAATTAAACCCACAAAAACAAATCCTCAAAGAAAGAACTGCCCCATTAATAACTGGGCTAAAGACTTAAAGAGAAACTTCTCTGAGGAATAAATAAGAATGGCCAATAGACACATGAAGAGATGTTTAACATCTCTGGCCATTAAAAAATGAAAATCAAGACAAAATTGAGATTCTACCTCACCCTAATTAGAGCGGTAATTATCAAGAAAATTGGAATAACAGATGCTGGCAGGGAGGTGGCCAAAAAGGAACACTGCTACACTATTAGTGAGAATGTAAGCTTGTCAACCTCTTTGGAAAGTACTACAGAGTTTCTTCAAAAGACTAAACATAGATCCTCCCTATGACCCAGAAATCCTATGCCTGAGCATTTACTCAAATGACCACAAACCAGGCTGGCAGTAAAGCCACCAACACAACAATGTTCACTGTAGCATTATTTACCATAGCTAAGATATGGAACCAACCCAGATGCCCCTCAGTAGATGAATGGATCAAGTAAATGTGGTATATATACACAATGGAATTCTATGCTTCTATCAGAATGAATGGCATTGCCCCATTCATAAGGAAATGGAAAAGCTTGGAAAAAATTATATTAAGCAAGTAAGACAAACCAAAGTAACATAGGTTGCATGGTTTTTCACATTTGTAATAATTAGAATGTGTCTATAAATCCATAAGTGAACCCAATGGATAGTAAAAGAAAAAAATTACACTTATACATAATTAATAAGATTCTAATTTTCTACTTTGTTTATATGATTGGTTATCCATCGCTGCCAATGGTCGGATAACTAAAATTGTACTTTTCTCTTTACATGTAGTATATGTATTTCTAAATGAGCTTTAATTTTTGTTTTTAGTTAGCCAAACTTTGAGGGTAAGACACAAGTCACCAGACTGTCAAGTGAGACAGTGTTTATTTCTCAAGAGAGAAATAAAGGCTTTCCCCAAAGCACTCTCAATTTCTATAATTCACTAAAAATCTCATAGAACTTACTGAAAATGGTCATAATTATGACTAACTTATATATGGCATAAAATCACATAAATCACCTTAAGGAGAAGATTTATCAGCAACATAAACATTCCAAACACCCAGTTTTCTTTATTCACCTAATGGGAACCTAATGGGTTCCATCCAGTATTGATATGATGATGTGATGATGAATCTAGAATTTCTGCTGGAGGGGCTCAATGAAGCTAACTTTATAGTTTTTCTTGCCATTTCACTGTTAATGTCTTATGAATTGGTGGTTAAATGCAACCTGTCTCTTCCCACTTATAAGTAAGCTGATATCACACAATCCAAAGCCCTAATCCTATAGTACATGGTTGGTCTTTCCTCTAAGACCATTCTCTACTGTACAATATGAGATGTGATCAGCCCCACTTTTACTTTATCTCATTTTCTACAAAATACAATGTGGAGGACCCATATGGTATAAAAAAGATACTCCTGCTCCTGTACCACAAAAGAACTTCCAAGGACTTGGTCATTACTTTCCAGGAGCCTGAGGTAAAGCCAACCTTCTTTTAGAAAGATAACAAAATCACATATGTGTAGTTTGCCACACACAATTACTCGTGACTATGTACACTATGTACTAATGCAGTGCATATATAAGAAACTTGTACAAAATTAGACTAAATACGGTTAGTAAATATTTTAATAAATAAGCAGAAGGTTGAACAATCTGTTTTACACCTTTTAAAATGTCTAGCTTTTCATCCAAACCATTTTCCTTCCAAGTCTGATTCTCCAGCAGTAGAAGACAGTTTCTGAAAACTTGGAATAACTTGGTCTTTGAAATTTTGACCTCATGTAAATTGGATTATAAGTATAACTTTTAACCACCATGGCCAAGGTCTGAAAGGCTGCAAATGAAAGATCAAAATTAAGCTGTCATCCTTTGGGGGAGTTTATAGCTAGGGACAGCTATGATCTGTGAGAGTGGCAGAAGTCCTGCTTCTCATCAGTGTTTAATCAATAATTCTAGCTATCACTCTGCCAGGAAAAGAGCTGGCATTCTATTTGGGTGATAAGTCTAGGAAAGAAGCAAATCAATGTTTGGAAGGAGTAGATGGATGGTTGTTATGGCAGAGCTGGTCCAAATTACTGGGGATAGTCATGCAGAGCATATTTTCAATGATTGGAACTTGTTCTTGTGCTTTCTTAGGATTCCTTAATTTATTGAGAGTTTTTTTTAAGAATGGAACACTGTGAATATTAACAGCACTCAGTAGAAATATCCCTTGAAATTTAAATAGTTGGACCATTTTCTAAATATGAGAGAAGAGAGCCTTTCAGGAACCAGGAGATCTGTTACAGTATTTACTGCATGTGTGCTTCAACCAGCAGGTGCTCTGGAATCTGTCTGTGTCAAAACTGTGATCTGATCTTAGGTTCACACTTTCCACGAGAAACTTCCTACTTTCCCTATGTTTTTTGCCAAACAAATTTGTAAAAATTCTTAGCATTTAACATGTGAAGTCAGAATTACTTTCCTAATACCAGGGCTTACACTCAAGGCCTCTGCTAGGTCAATTTGCTACCTATAACAAGGGCTCTTCCTCTTGAGCCACACCTCTAACCTGATATTTGCCAGTTACTTTAGGAATGGGGTTGCTTAGACTTTTCTCCTCAGGCTGGCTTTCAATTGAGATCCTCTTGATCTCAGCCTCCTAAGTAGGTATGATTACAGGTATGAGCAGATGGTGCCCAGCTTCAAAATATATTAAGTATTCTGAAACTAGACAAATAAATATAAAAAAGATAAATGTGAAATTATCAAAGATAAGAGAGACATAGTGTTTTGCAATATTTGATTGAAATATTTTTATCTAGTAAGCAATCAAGCATTATGGATGAAACTAATGAAAGTAGATTTATTCATTATCTAATACACATGTATATATATATACATATATACTACACATATAAATGTATATATCCACACACACATATCTATATGTAAAGCCAAAATCAATACTTGTATCATTTTTAGGTTCATTTACAGGCTTGAGTAGGCTTAGAAAAAATTGAATTATCCTATTGTACATATTCCAAGTTTCAGTTGAACAAAATAGTGCTTATACTGTTTACCTTCTTTTTTACTTCTCACACTGCAAAAATCTGTTTTTTTATGGTTTAATAGGTGCCATGATTTTTGGAATTTTTCCTTCTTATTGGTTATTTGATGATTAACATGTCTCCCAGATAATAGTACTGAAGTGCTTTATGAAGGCTGTGATGTGTCTAATGGACAACATATTTTGTTAGAGAGCAAAATAACAATGCTCTACTGATTTAAAAATATGGCATATCTAGAAAAAGAAAGTGTGCTGATTTTATAGAAAACTACTGCAATAATATCTATCAAGTGTTCTAAAGCAATGCAAATATATAATATTAATGAATATATGGAGCTATGAGATGATAACTGATATTAAAATTGTAGCAGATGGTATTATCAAGCTAAAAATCAAAGAAGTGTATGATCAAATTATAGTGATCACAAAAATGTTAAACTCTGTTAAGATACACTTCCATGACACACACATTTCAAAAAAGGATAAGGTGTAAAAATGTTCACCTCAAAGGGAAGCAGGTTCTACATCACAAGTATCATTTGACCAATCTGTCCTTTAGTCATCTTTCTGAAGGCTTATTAAGGATGAATTTTTTATTCAGAATATGGTTTTCTTCACTTATCTGGACAATAATGTCTTAAAAAGGATCCACACAGAATTTGGTAACATTTCAACAAAAACACTGAAATCAGTGGAGGTGCTGTGTATGTGTGTGTGTGTGTGTGTGTGTGTGTGTGTGTATGTATGTATGTGTGGTATGCATTCACGCACACACATGCACATGTATACTTGTACTAGGACTTGAACCCAGAGCCTCACACTCTTACTGAGCTTTCCTGCTTATGCTGGTGCTCTATTACTTAAGCATTTTGCTAGTGAATTAAAGATGGAGTTTTGAGAGTGTTTCTATCCAGGCTAGCCTAATATCTTTCCTGTCTTCTCAGTCACTGGAGTAGTTAAGATTACAGGTGTGAACCAAAAGTGTTAGATAAAATCTTTTTTATTTCTTATGTGTCTAAAAGGCAGTTGACATTCAGATGATCATGACTATATGTGGCTTTTGCATTAAGCTGGAAATAGCATCGGAGTAACCTTTTATTCCCTTGTCTTTTATTCCTGTTAGACATAAACTCTTCTTATGTTTAAAAGGAAGACATTTGACATTCTACTCATATCTCATTTGCTAATATCTACTTGACTAAAACAAGTCATGGCCAAACACAAGACAAAATTGTGACAAAATATAATACTTAAATTTAAGATTCTGAAAAAAGAAAATTAAAGCAGAACTAAGAAAGTGGATAAAACCTCCCATGTGCCAGGATTGGGAGGATTAACATCATGAAAATGGCAAAACTGCCAAAAGCTATCTACAAATTCAATGTGATACCTATCAATAACCCAACCTCATTCTTCAAGGAAATAGAAGAGGCAATCCGATAATTTATAGAGGACAATAAAAGACCCAGAATAGCAAAAACAATCCTTAACAGAGTGCTGGAGGAATAGCAATACCAAACTGCAAGCAATACTACAATGCCATAGTAATCAAAACAACTTGATACTGGCACAAGAAGAGACCTCAGGACCAATGGAATAGAATTGAAAACTCAGAAATGAACCCACAGACCTATAGCCACCTAATTTTCAATAAGGGAGCTAAAAAAATAAAATGGAAAAAAGACAGCCTCTTCAATAAATGGTGCTAGCAAAATTGGTTAATCACCTGTAGAAAACTAAAGCTAGATCTCCATATATCACCCTTCACCAGAATCAACTACAAATGGATCAAAGACCTTGGAATCAAACAGACACCCTGAAAACATTACAGGAAGGAATAGGAGAAACTCTAGGGCTCCTTGGCACAGGGCAAAATTTTCTTTTTTCTTTTTCTTTTTTGTTGGTCGTGGGGCTTGAACTCTGGGCTTGGGCGCTGTCTTTGTGCAATTCAGCTCAAGGCGAGCACTCTACCACTTGAGCCACAGTGCCACTTGCTATTTTCTATTGGTTTATGGGAGATAAGAGTCTCATGGACTTTCCTGCCCTGGCTGGCTTTGAACCGTGATTCTCAGATCTGAGCCTCCTGAGTATCTAGAATTACAGACGTGAGCCACCAGCACCTGGCTCAGATTTTTCTTAATAAAGACCAAGAACAAAACAAACCAAAGAAAGTTTGGACAAATGAATTCCAAGAAACTGCAGAGCTTCTGCATGGCAAAGGACATAGCTAGCAAGATCAATAGAAAGCCCCCGGATTGGGAGAAGATCTTCATTAGCCATACAACAGACAAAGGCCTCATATCTAAAATATACAATATTTTATATACAATATACAAATCCTCAAAGAAACAACTGCCTGATTAATAAGTTGGCTAAAGACTTAAAGAGAGACTTCTCTGAAGAGGAAATAAGATTGGCCAATAGACACATGAAAAAATGCTCAACTTCTCTAGCCATAAAAGAAATGCAAATCAAAACAACATTGAGATTTGACTTCATATCAATTAGAATGGCTATAATTTGTTAGGAAAATGGAAAGACTTGGAAAAAATTATATTAAGTGAAGTAAGCCAGGCCTAAAGAAACATAGGTCCCAAGATTTCCCTTATTTGTAATAATAACTAGTACATGTCTAGGACAAGCAGAAGAAGTCATATAACTTAATGCTAATCGAAATGAACCCCAAGATAGGTACACAAGAGGTTTTATCTTTGTTGCTGTTCTTTTTAATGTATTTATAATGTGCTATTTGAATTTTTTTGTTTCTTTGTATGTTCTTCCCCATGGTGCAACCCCTGTTGTCAGTGTATTTGATTCTGATGTCCTGAATCTATATCTATATCTATCTATCTATCAATCAATCTATCTATCTATCTATTTCTAATTTGGGGAGGTGAAGGGAAATAACAACAAAATTCTGAAATGATACAAGATGACCCATTGTAACAATGGTATATACAATACAGTATGTTGAAAACAAATTTTACAATCTTCGGGGGGAAGGGAGTGGGAGAGCAGAGGGCAGAGTTGGGAGAATGGGGAGGAAAGGGATGCTAGGGAGAAAATAAAGGAGGGTGTAACAGTGCTCCATAATAAATAGACTCATTACAGTGTTCATGTAACTGTAACTCCTTTGTACAGTATCTTTACAATAATAATATAAAAAATCATATTTCTTCAAATTGGAAAGGGAGGGGGGAATAAATATTGCTAAATAATAATGAAATTTGTCATATTAGTTAGCCTGTTTCCATTCCAGAGACTGTACTGATTTTCATTCTCAGTCTACATTTTCCAACCACAATGCTTATGAGTTGAATTTTCCTTTCTATGTGAATAATATGTTATCACTATTTCCAATTATCACTCATACTTTGTTATCACATTTTCAAGCTAAGTGTGAGGATTGCAATATGTGTGCATGTGAGGAGGGGGAACTCCTTGGCTGAACAGTAAGATATTTCTCTCTGGCATCTAGATAAATGAGTTGAATTTTCATTTGAGGAATGGAATATTCTTTTTTAAAAAAGGGTTATTATTTAGTCCAAAAAGTCAGGGAACTAACAGGAAAAGGGTCAGAGATTTGGGATAGGATTATTGGATATATGCTATAAAAATGTAAAGCCTTAGATTTTTACATTTGAGGGAAATCTGAGCAGAATTCATCTGGAGTATTTTTGGCCCTGTAAAATGAAGAGAAGAAATATAAGCTGAAGAAGCTGTAGAGATTGTATTATTGGAACAGAGAGAACAAACAAGAATGGCTCTTGAAAACTCTGGATGGAAACAAGCAAACAAAAAACAACCACCACCAAAAAAAAAAAAAACACCCAAAACCTGAAACAGGATGAAAGGAATTTGTTCCTCAGATGATTTTTGTTGATAGTCTCCCCAAATCATAAGTTTATATCAATTGGGAGTATTTTCTGTGATGTAGAATGGAATATCTTTGTCAAGACCCAGAAGAACATTCTGATGCACTACTTGAATAGACCTTGGAGGCTTTATAAAAGGGACACATATTTACTGAGCCCAGATTCTCTGGGACAGTCTTTAGATGAAGAGATAAAATAGATCAAAAGGAAGTAAATTAGCTTAGGTATGCACTATAAAACCAGTATTCACAGATGATATATTCTATGGAAGGACTGATGCACATTTCATTTCAAAGTCAATGAAAAATTTCCTGTTAAAGAGGAACAAACACAGCTTGATGCCTGTTATCCTAGCTATTCAGGAGGCTGAGATTTAAGGATTACAATTGGAAGCCAGACTAGGCAATAAAGTTCACAAGACTCTTATTTCCAATAAATTAATCTTATTTGCAATAATCAGAAAAAAAGTAAGTGGTGCTCAAGTGGTAGAACCCTAGCCTAGGGTGCAAAGAGGGTCAGAGACAGAGCTCAGAACCTGAGTTCATTCCCCAGGCCTGGACCTGAGTGAGAAACTTAGTTGTGGATATAGAAACAAGTAAATATAGAAAAGCACCTCTTCTCAATGAACAGATTTTTTTATTTATATATTTGTCTAATCAGGTTTTGATTGGTCTTTTAACAAATGATTTCTACATCCCTTCAGGAGCCTACTTAATAGTTTTGAAGACAAGGATTTAATCTCAGTTTTCTGAATATCAAAAAACTCACAATACTACACATACAGACCAGCATATGTAGACACAAATTTCCCATAGAATTTCTGCAAAGGAAATTTATTATTATCCTAATATTATTATTATCCTAATTGCTTGGGAATAAGACAATGGCCTTATGATTAGAACAGGGGTTGTGGCATCTACATTTTGGGATGACTCACTGTGGATATCACTGTGGATATATTATGGCTTTTTCAGATGCCTGATTTTCTGATTTACTCTGAAATTTTATAATGTTCTTGGTTTGTTGGTAAGAGGAAAGAAATTTTAAAAGATACACTTAAAGTTTTCAAAAGTCTGCATAAAATATGTATCCAGTTTGAGGAATAGTAAAAGTTTACTTTCATGACTTCTATATTCCATATAATTTCTTTATTCTCTATTCTATTTCTTTATTCTATATATAATTTTTATATTCTTCATGTATATTCTATATTTATTTTTATATTTCTATATTCTATATAAGTTTTGTATTTTGGAATATAGTCTTCTGAATTTCTATCAGATCCAGAGCACTGATTCTAAAGTATGGTAATTATCTAGATATAAGAAAAACATGGAGGAAATCTTCAGAGGATTAGCCCCCAGTTTGATTGAAGTATAGATTTATAAACAGGCTAATAACCAATTGTCTCAAGTGTTAAGCACATTTCTTCAATATTTAGCTATCTTGGATGTTACTTTTTGAAGGGCAAGTAAACTTCTTATCAACTACTTCAGTTGGTATTTAAATAAATACCTACACATGTTTAGTTATTGCTTCTTGAATCTCCAATGTATGTGTATATATATATATATATATATATATAGTAATTTTTTCAAAGACAAGCTAATGTATGGATCTAAACAAAATGAACACATCTTTTTTCAGGGGAAATATACCTAATAAATCAAACTAGACCAACCTTGCTATGTGCCAAAGTAAGAAGAAAAAGATCCTTGTCTGGGAAGAGGCACAGGCTGAGAGAGATAAGGGAAGTCAATAGAAATTTAACTCAGCCAGTGATTTTTCTGATTGTCAGAGAGCTAGACCTCCTAAATTCCTGAAGATAGGGAAGTAAATATACTAAAACTCAAGTTTTTATTTGTTTATCAGGATCTTCCTATTTAAAACTTGACTGCTGGCTTTTGTAGAATCGCCATATTACCTGCTCTTTTGACAGCTCTTTGATGTTTTTGCTGTGCACAATCCAAATTCTTTCTTTACCAATTATAGTGCAATTGATGAATTATAAACATTTGTAGAAAAAGTCTAAAGATCACCTCATGACACTTGGAATACAGATAAACTGATGGTAGATGCTGGGGAAATACAATTAAAATTAAAAATATTCTTATAACCCATAGATGTTCTCTCCATGAAGGTGGTAAGAAAGAAAATACTTTTCATAATCGACTACATATTAAACAAGAATGTAATGTTTACCACAAACAATTGGCTAAAAAAATCTGACAATGACAGATATTCTATTCCTATAGATAGCCCTGCACATGCAAATTATTGCAGACATTTTCTCAAGTTGAAAAATAAGCAGTCTGAAAGTAAGATAGACCCTGAAGCCAATTGTCACAAAGAGTGTGTACACACTTTACTTAGAAATTAAAGTGACTATTTATTTTGAAAATTGCGTTTTTCTCTTTTTTTCTTTTTCTTTTCCAGAGGAGAAACTAACTTTTCAGAACTTTGTGACTAGTGATCTGGACAATAAAGTCACCGAAGCTGCTCATTTTTTTTGAAACCTTGATGAAAGGAAGGGTTATATTCCTGATTTTTATATTTCAAAAAATGTCTTCTAGGTTTTTGAGAAAGTTTCCCTTGGGTCTTAAAGCTGACAAAAAACCTAACAGTGCTAAAAAGGATTTATATATGTTTTAAAGAAAAGAGGACATGCTCACTAACCTTCCTAACTTAAATAAGTTTCTTCACTTAAATGCTTTAAGAAAGGAAAAGGACTGTGTTGATGGTGGAGAACTAAGCCTTTTCTGTCTGTTTTTGTATTTGTTCTTATAAGGTGACACAGATTTATATAAAATAAACTACTGAAGATTTTTCCCTTATTTATTTCTTCTCTCTGCTTTCAAATTTCACTTTCTATGAATTTTATATTGCCTATTGTCTACTATTTACCTGCTTGCTTTTACCATCTATGAGCTAAAATAATTTTATTATTCAATGCTTGATTAAAGTATCTTTCAGATAATGTGAAAAATACAAGGATTTTTTTTAAACCTAAATCCCTAAATTTCTCTTCACCTGTATTTCATTGAAGCCATTTTTTCTTTTTTTTAATTTAATTTAATTTTATTTGTGAACATACTGTACAGAGGGGTTACAATTGCATGGGCAGGATAATGTGTACATTTCTTACCAAGCATTTCAGCCTCCTCCTTTGTTTACCTTTCACATCACTTCCCAGCCTCCCCCCTCCCCCCCATTCCCAATCCATCTCCTTCCGCCCTCCCTCCGCCCTCCCCCCGCCCCCCCCTCCGACGTTGTAAAGCTCATTTTGGACATGACAACTTGTACTTCTCATTGTTGCAACAGGTCCACCTGTATCCTTAAACAACTTGTTTTTCCCCATCTCCTCCACAAGTTATACTGACATCAAATATAGTGAAAGCAGGGTTATACTGTGGGGGAGGGACATACAAAGCAACAAAGAGATAATCTTATAAATGAGTTAGAAACACATGCATGAAAGAAAAAAAACATTAAAATACATATCTAAGGGTTCATTTTCCTGACATCACATTATCTGACCTTTTCTGCTTGACTCATACATATACTAGATATTGCAAATAAGAGAAACCATGGGACCTATGTTTCTTTGGGCCTGGCTTACTTCACTTAATATAATTTTTTCCAAGTTTTTACATTTCCTAACAAATGGGGCAATGCCATTCTTTCTGATGGAGGCATAGAATTCCATTGTGTATATATACCACATTTTCTTGATCCATTCATCTACTGAGGGGCATCTGGGTTGGTTCCATATCTTAGCTATGGTAAATAATGCTGCAATAAACACAGTTGTGCTGGTAGCTTTAGTGTGGTCTTGTTTGTAAACATTTGGGTAAATGCCCAGTAGTGGGATTGCTGGGTCATAGGGGAGCTCTATGTGAAGTCTTTTCAGGAACCTCCATACTGTGAAGCCATTTTTTCTAATGATTTATACAAATTTACTTTTTCATTTTTCTTCATATTTGATTTGAAGGATATACATCTTATTTAATGTATAACTCATTATCGACAATTAATAACAACAACATATTGGGTCTAAATCTGTTCAAGTACCTATACAAACACTGAATCCGTTTTTCACTAATATTTGCTAAACATTTTTCTTGCTCCTTTCTATTTACTTTAGCTGTATATATAATATCCATATGGCCTCAAGTTTAAGACATATTAATTTTGCCTGTATTTTCTCAAAGAATTTGCACTATTTACATTATATATTAACAATTAGTATTTTAGTTAATTCTACAACACGTGATTTATGGTTAGTATACTTTCTCAGTTAATCCTTATTTTTTTTAATATCCTGATTTCTCCATTTATCTTTGTTCTTTTCATTGTTACACTTTTGTAGTGAACGGGGCGCAATGTTATAGCAATTGTATTGATGCTTGCTCTGTGCTTTGAATATGTTTACCTCCTCTATTCCCCTTAATGCTCTCTGAACCTTGCATATTTTTCAAACAGTATTTGGTAAATTTCCTAATGCCCGCTTGAGAAAAACCTTCCCCCCCCCTCCACCTACTTATCATTCAGGAGGCAAGACAGTAACAGAAAACCAGTTCTGGAGGACTGAGAAATAGAAGCCAGACCTGAGAAATGAGCTTTATGGAATTCAGGAGTAAAAGCCAGGCTCAGGAGATGTTCTCATTCAAACCAGGATACTGGGAAGAGACAGCCAGTCAATAAGGTCCACACACCCACACAAAATAGAGTCAGTCATTCAAAAGTAGCCTAATCCAAGGTTTAAAACTGTAATCAATTTTGTCATCATGTGCTATGCTCTTGTTCACCTGCCTGATGACTTTCCTTCAATATCCTCCTAATAAATTTCTTCTTTCTCTTGTCTTAAATTATGTTTTCAACCCGTAGTTCCAAAATCCAGTGGCATCCCACTGAACTACTTGTATTTTGTACCCATCACATCTCCTTAATAGGAGCTTTTCCTCCAGGCTGATATGTATTGAGGGCACTTTGATCCTCTTTTCTGGTTACTACCATATCTTCTCCAATCTGAAAAGTCTCCTTTTTATATTCATATCTCATTACTTTTTTTTTATTATTTACCATTTTAAAGCCTAGACCCACAAACAAGTCCATACTACAGCTACCAGCACAACTGTGTACATTGCGGCATTATTTACCAGAGCTAAGATATGGGAAAAAAATGAACCAAAACATGTCATATTAGGCCTTTGAGCTAGACTTGTTTCACTCAGCATATTGTCCAATTCCATCTATTTTTTCAGCAAACAAAATAGTTGTATATTTCTTTATGACACAATAGCATTCCATTGCATATGTACATCATTTTCTTTATCTGTTCATCAGTTAGACTGATTCTACAGCTTGGCTATTGTGAATGTTAGTGTGGTAAAAATAAATGTGTGATATCCCTCTTGTACATTGATTTATACTTCTTCAGATGTAAACCTGTCTGGGATGAGGCAGGATCATTCTTGGACTTTATGATAAATGAAAAGTTTTGTGATAACCTCTATGCTGATTTCTGTAGTCCTTATACTAGTTTACATTAATACTAGCAATTTATGAAGGTTCACTTTTGCCTATAATTTCACAGTATTATTTGTTTACTTGATAATTTTTATTCCTACTAGGCTGACATACTATTTCATTGTAGTTTTGTAGATTTGTAGGTCATTGTAGTTTTGTAGATTTGTATGCCATTTCCAGCTGAAGATATCGAATATTTCTTTGTATGTTTATTAGCCACTTGTTCTTCTAAGAGCTGTATTTTCAATTCATTTTCCCATGTATTAATACGATTATTTGCACTCTTGTTATTTAATGTATTGAGCTCTACTTACATTGGGATATTAATCTTTATCTATTGAAGAGTTGGTAAAGATTGCCTCCTGTTCTGTATGTGTGCAGAAGCATCTTATCCTTATGTAAAAGCATTTGTAAATCCTTGCTCTTACTTCCTGAGTATTTGGAGTTCAATTCAGAATAAATTCTATATCTACATCATCCAGAAGTTGTCCTATGTTTTCCTATACTACTTTCAAATTTTCTAGTCTTCCAATATGACATTTGTCCTACTTTGAATATACGTTTTGTGCAGGATGAGTGGCAGATGTCCAGTTTAAATCTTACACACTGAAATGACCAGCATCATCTATTGAAGAGGCTGTCTGTTTTCTAATGTATGTTTTCATTTCATTTGTCAAATATCAGATGATTGAAACAGTGTGGTTTGACTTCTGTCTTTAATGTATTCTATTTATCTTCATGTCTATCTTCATACCAGTACTCTTGCTGTTTTCACTACACTGTGTCTATAGTATAATTTTAAATTTAGTATTATGGTAAGTTCAGCATCGCTTTTTTGGTTTGTGGGGCCTTTTATGGTTCCACACAAATTCTAGAATTATTTTTCTATTTCTGTGTAAAATGCTATTGAGAATTATGCTGGAATTTTTATTAAATTGTAAGTTGCTTTTAGTACTAGTCATTCTCACTGCATTAGTTCTACCAATCCATGAACATAGGAGGTCTAACTTCTAGTGTCCTCAATTGATTTCTTCAATAGTTTATAGTGTCCATTATAGTGGCTTATCTATGTAATCAATGCTATTCCTAGATATTTTTATTTTCTTTAGAGACTGTTGTACACAGAATCGTTTTCTCTGATTGATTTCTCATTGTGTTTGTTGTTAGTATTACAATTATTTTTTGTTTCATTGGTTGGCTAATAAGGCTACAAATTTATACATAATTTGCACATGGGAATCTATGTGGAAAGTTTATTTTTATGAAATATAAATATACATAAGTATGTTTTCTTCATTTTAAACAGGAAGAACAGCTTAGTGAGGGTTAATGTTGATTCTCTGCCTTTTCCAAGCAAAATTATCTAGAAGCACTGAAAGAAGGAATTAAAAAACAACAACAAAGAAAAACCTCTTGTGTCCATGTCTTGTATTCATTTTGCTAAGCATCATCTTATACAGTCATATGTACATAGCTATTGATTTATTCTGCTCATCTGCGAAGATTATTGCAAATAAGGGAAACCATGGGCCTATCTTTCTTTGGGCATGGCTTACTTCACTTAATATAATTTTTTCCAAGTCTTTCCATTTCCTAACAAATGGAGTGATGTTATTCTTTCTGATGGAAGCATAGAATTCCATTTTCTTGATCCATTCATCTACTGAGGGGCATCTGGGTTGGGTCAATATCTTAGCTATGGTGAATAATTCTGTGATAAACACAGTTCTACTGGTAGTTTAGTATGGTCTTGTTTGTGGTCATTTGGGTAAATGCCCAGAAGTGGGATTGCTGGGTCATAAGGGAGCTCTATGTGGAGTCTTTTGAGGAACCTCCATACTGCTTTCCGGAATGGTTGAACAAGTTTACACTCTCACCAACAGTGTAGCATAACTTTTAGACTTTGTTGGTCATGTTTATTTGTTACATTATCTTTTTTATTCCCTTTCTATTTAAGATTTTAAGAACAATTCTCAATGCATTGCCCTTACAAAAACAGTAGACTGAATCTGACCAACTTGCCTGGTAGGATTATCAAACAACTTTGTATTTCTGAAAACCCTTGTCATAATTTGGATTGGTTCCAAATAACACTGTTTGCATTGACATGAACTAATAAGAAAATAAAGAAGGCTAACATTAACGGGGAAAAAAGCCTCAAGTTAAATAAAGGGTCAGAAGGGGGAAAAAAAGAAGAAGAAGAAATTTTAAACCAGAGACTCATGTCCAGGGGTTACAAAATGTGGGCTCTCAGCACTTGCTGCAGTCCATTATAGAGAGCAGCTATTATGCAGAGTACAGCAAGGAAAATTATTAGTAGGTTTAGGTACATGGTGTGAAGAGCCAATGTAAGCCTGTCAGTCCATGTTCAGTTACAGGCATAAGTTTCAGGACTAAATCAGAGGAAGCACTGTGGCACAAGAAAGAGCCATGCATAGGTTTAACAGAACAAGAAAAGGTGTGGCCTGGTTGATCTTATTAAAACTCTGGTTCTTGAGTCATTATCACTCATCACTTGAAGAAAACAATCTGCCTCCCATAGCATGACAAATACTGCTCTAATGTGTAGCTTCATCATTATAAATATTTTCTATTATTGCAGGGGGGGGAGAGAGTATGTTATTCTCACAAGGCTCTTAGATTCTTTGCCTTGAGGGAAATTTTGGTCCCTGGAATAAAGATATTATCAATCCGTCTTCTTCCGGGAACTCAAAATAATTGCAGAAAAGAGACTTAACAGAGTAAAGGATGCAGCTGTATGATGGACATAGCTTTTATTTTGCTTTCAGTGAATTTGTGGGCCCAAACAAGGAGACAGTACCTTTTAGCAAGAGCATCTTTAAAGTGCCTATTATAGCATTAGTCAACAATCCAGACTTTGAAGATAGACAAGGACTGTAATATTCCCTTTGCCACTCACAAACCACAAGTTTAGAAAAAGATGCCCTTACTTTAAGTTAGAGTTTGTCACTGATGTAAACAGAAGTAAAAATTGTTTTTTATGGGTTTTATTATTAGTATACTTTTATTATCCATTCTTCTTTATTACAACCTGCATTATTTTTAGGAGGATGAAGATGAATGTTTTTATGTCTTGCTTTTGTAGTTCTTCCTCCTTATAAGATTGTTTTAATAATTTGGAATTCAGAATTCACACTGAGGTATGTTGAGTTATCAATCACATTTATACTTTTTATATATTCAGCAATGAATATTTTCAATATACAAATAAGTTCTCTGGTTTTAGTAATTTCTTTCTAAATCTGTGCAACTTCTGAGGATAGATGACATGCTATCTTGTTGAGATAATAAGTTAAATGCCTTCTATAATCTTTGCCAGAATGTTGCCGTAAGATTATTATTATCTAAGGAAGCACTTTTTTAGGATATCGCATTACAAATCTGAGACAAAGAAATCTTTTCTAGGAAAGATCATTTTATAAGTTAAAACCTGGGCTTTTCCAACACTGAGATAAGAATTTATAGATGGTGATCAGTTCTCCTAGGTTTTGCAGACATATGGAATATATTTATTGTAGTTGAAGTTTCTCATTCATCATTAAGAGTAACTCCAGGAGAGAAAGCATGTAGCCTGAGCATAGACAGCCATGTCACTTAGCTTGGGCACCTCAGTGAAGAAATTAACTATCTGGTGTGTGGAGAGTGGTTGGAATGTTGCTCTTTTTTTTTAGACAGCATATCATCTATGGGACTAAAGCATGAAATAAAGAAGAGTCCACTACACACTCCCAGCTTTCTCTCCACTAGAGGTTCTGATGCATGATATCATGTGTGTATCTATTTTTTTCTCTACCAGTACCATGAAAGGAGCTGTTAAGTTTCTCTACCACTTACAGTATTTTTCTTGTTTAGATTCTCCATGTTTTTTCCCCTCAAATCATGCAGGAGTTTACCAACCCTTTAATGGAACAGGGGCACAGAAAGCTCCGCCAAAGACGGTGGACCATGCCTTATAATCATAGGTACTCAAGAGGCTGAGAGTAGAAGGATAAAAATAAGACAGCAAAGGCAGAAAATTTTTCATCCCCAATTAGCCAGTAAAATGGCCAGTTGGTGATGTGGTTCCAGTGTAGGAAAAGGCAGCATGACAGAAATTGAGTTTAGGTCAGAGAGAGGGGGTAAAGGGGGAGGGAAAGAGGAGGGAGGAGGAGGGAAAGAGAGGATGGAGGGGGAGGGAGGGAGAAAGGAGGGAGGGGAGAAAGGAAAGAAGAGGGAGAAAGAAAGGAAGGAAGGAGAGAAAGAAAGAGAAAAAGATTAACATGTA
>NW_012267232.1:13114872-13130088 GCF_000151885.1 Dipodomys ordii
TTGTTGAGATAATAAGTTAAATGCCTTCTATAATCTTTGCCAGAATGTTGCCGTAAGATTATTATTATCTAAGGAAGCACTTTTTTAGGATATCGCATTACAAATCTGAGACAAAGAAATCTTTTCTAGGAAAGATCATTTTATAAGTTAAAACCTGGGCTTTTCCAACACTGAGATAAGAATTTATAGATGGTGATCAGTTCTCCTAGGTTTTGCAGACATATGGAATATATTTATTGTAGTTGAAGTTTCTCATTCATCATTAAGAGTAACTCCAGGAAAGAAAGCATGTAGCCTGAGCATAGACAGCCATGTCACTTAGCTTGGGCACCTCAGTGAAGAAATTAACTATCTGGTGTGTGGAGAGTGGTTGGAATGTTGCTCTTTTTTTTTAGACAGCATATCATCTATGGGACTAAAGCATGAAATAAAGAAGAGTCCACTACACACTCCCAGCTTTCTCTCCACTAGAGGTTCTGATGCATGATATCATGTGTGTATCTATTTTTTTCTCTACCAGTACCATGAAAGGAGCTGTTAAGTTTCTCTACCACTTACAGTATTTTTCTTGTTTAGATTCTCCATGTTTTTTCCCCTCAAATCATGCAGGAGTTTACCAACCCTTTAATGGAACAGGGGCACAGAAAGCTCCGCCAAAGACGGTGGACCATGCCTTATAATCATAGGTACTCAAGAGGCTGAGAGTAGAAGGATAAAAATAAGACAGCAAAGGCAGAAAATTTTTCATCCCCAATTAGCCAGTAAAATGGCCAGTTGGTGATGTGGTTCCAGTGTAGGAAAAGGCAGCATGACAGAAATTGAGTTTAGGTCAGAGAGAGGGGGTAAAGGGGGAGGGAAAGAGGAGGGAGGAGGAGGGAAAGAGAGGATGGAGGGGGAGGGAGGGAGAAAGGAGGGAGGGGGAGGGAGGGAAAGGAAGGGGAGGGAGGGAAAAGAAGGGGGAAAGAGGGAGAGAGGAGGGAGGGGGAGGGATCTGAAAGAGAGGAGAAGAGAGAGAAGGTGGGAGGAAGAGAGGAGTGGAAAAGGTAGAGGGGAGAGTATATGAATTTTTTTTCAGTCTTTAAATGCCATGTATTCAGTATCTCATGCCATTAAAGAAAAGATAAAGCAGAGTAGTCCATCACTACCAGTGCTTTTGTATTTGGCTCGTTCATTTCAGTCTTATTGGGACAAGAGTAAAATTTATAGTGGTTTTTAACTTGTGATGCTATTACTGAAATAATTGGGTCAACTAGATTGCCAGCTCCACATTGTATCTTGCCTTTTCTCTTAGGAAAACTTAGTGATTTCACAAGGACATGATTTCTTCCATTTAAGACATAAGTAAGCTGAACATTCTGATAGGAGGGCATGATTAAATCATCCTTCTTTCACTCTGATTAATTTTTTTAAAATATATGTAGCTAAAGTGATTTGATTCATCCAGCCAGAGGCTGCTACCCATCTCTATTTTTCAATACAAATGAAGATGTTTCTTGATTTTTAATATTCAGTTGGAATCCCACTGGAATTATCACAGGGAATGATATTAACACTTTTACACAAATTACCATTAAACTGAAAAAAATCCACTTTTAAAAATATTGCAGGTCTGCTCCCTGGCACAGCATATATTCACAACAAGGTTCGTAAAAAATAAAAAAAAAAAGCAAGAAAAAAATCAGCTTTTATTCTGGTCTTTTTAAAAGTGGATTTTTTTCAGTTTAATGGTAATTTGTGTAAAAGTGTTATAATCTGTACATTCTTTAAAGCAAAAATTGTCCTTGATTTTCATGGAAATAAAACAGAAAAACAAGATGTACATGCAAATAAGTAAATATTATTGGTAAACTATTTTATTCATAATTTCTAAATATTTCTTAGCTTTTGCTAGTATATTTTATATCCTAAGTTCATCCATTCTTTTACTAACAGATGCAAATTTTTGAAGATAATATTGAAAGTCTGTGTTGATGCTATTTGGTGAATGTTACAAATCAACAAAAAGCAAGGAAATGTTAGATGATTTCTATGAAGAAAATTATAAGTATACGTAATACATGAAATCAGTGCAGATAACAATTGGTAGAGAACAATTGCAGAAAGAAAGTATAGGTCACAAATTTTCAAATCACCTCGTGTTTCTTCTTATCGGCTCATTTCTGCTTTCACTTAGACTGGACATTAACTTTCTGCCACTCTGTGGTCATTCAAACTCAGGGGCCATTTGTCTTTGCTTCGTATTGCCTATTGCATTGGCATTGAAGCGGTTTGGGCTCTCTCCAGCTGTCTGAAAGACTTTGGAGCATTATTAAAGGGATTTAACTATCTGTTTGCAGTTTATTAGAGAGCAACTATTAATTTGTTTCTTAGAATTTTTAATTAGCACTGAAACCTCTAAACATCTTTGCAGTAATTTCAGGGAAACTTGGTTTTTGTAGTGAGTAGAATGATCTAATTATCATTTCAACTCTCTGGACTTATCTGCCTGTTATGTCATAACTGAAAGAAGAATACACACACGCACACACACACACACACACACACACACACACACACACACAGGCACACACACACATATAAATCTCCTGTTGGCATTTACAGTAATATGTATAGATGTTTTCAGTATTTTTTTAAAAAATTATCTTATTGTAAAGGTGCTGTATAGAAGGGTTACAGTTACATGAGTAAGGCAATGAGTACATTACTTGTTGAGCATTGTTGTTTTTGTATACTATATAATAGTGACATCTTTTTGCAAAATATGAACACAGAAAGCATAGAATTGAGCATAGATGGTTGTATTTTTGTAAAATTTCATGAGAAAATGTATGGGAAAAAGTCTAGGTTGAAAACAGTAATATAACTTGGACAAATTAATATTTTAAATAATAACTAAAATTATAACTGATAACCTATTCATTTGTTATATAATATTATCAAACATCCATACACCATTATAAAAATTATTAGAGTATTAGATAGTACTATTCCATTAGAATCATAATTCATGCTATTCTTGATTTATGAAAAGCATACTATATGGGTTTGGAAGATGGCTTAGTGGTAAAGTGCTTGCCTCACATGCATGAGACCCTGGGTTCAATTCATCAGCACCATGTAAACAGTAAAAGCCAGAAGTGGCACTTTGACTCAAGTGGTAGAGTGCTAGCCATGAGCTGAAGAGCTGAAGGACAGTGCCTAGGCCCAGAGTTAAAGCCCCATGACAGGCAAAAAAAATAAAGAAAAAATAGCATACTATGATTAGGTAAAATACCATGATTAAGGAAAAATACCATAATTAGCTAAAAATGATATTGTTTTACCTTTATAATAATTCTTAAACTGCATTTTTCTTGGGCTGAGGATATAGCTCAGTGGTTGAAGGTTTGACCAGCATGCAGAAGGACCTGGATTCCATCCCAACACTACCAAAAAGAAACAAATTTAAAAAAAAAACAACTTATAAACGGTGATTTACTTTAAATGTTCAACTTAAAATTATAAGCTCAGTTAAGAACTTGGATTAATGTAGCTTTGCCATAGAAAAATCATAAATTCTTTCCCAGTTAAGACACTTTTGAGTTACATGTACTCTCCTATCATTTTCTATTTTTTTAAATTTTAAGAATTTGACCTATTATAAAAGTGAAGATATTATGAAATGGTAATGCCTCTGCATAAGACCTTAATAATAACAATAAAATCATATTTTTTAAAAGTGAAGGTGATCTATAATAACACATACTAGCACAGATAACTATTACTAACATTCTAAGATTAATAACATTCTAAGTATATATGAGAGCCAGAATTATTTAAGTGCCTTTTTTTGCTGCATAGTTTACAAAAACAGAGCCATTTCCATATGAAGAACAGATTCCTTGTTCTACTAGTAATGCTCTTGCTTTCCTTTAGTGCTATAGATTCTGCTCTTGGTAAACCTAACCCTAAAATAGAGGAAAATCACTTTTCAGTGTGTCTGGAACACAGTGACGATGGAAGATATGGTGAGGCCACAGTAATAGCCACATAACCACATGACATCATCCAAAGGATGTCATGTCACTTCTCAGGGGCCTCGCTGATACTACATCAGTTTTTCCTTTTTTTTTTTTTTAACCAAGGAGTTACACATCGCCAGGTCAGAACGTGTGGGCATTGTATAAACAAGGTTCTCTAGAGAACAATTGCTAGAGAATGGGTAGAGTCTATAGGATTTTATGTAAGCCCACATTGATTTTACCTAGGTTCCATGTGTTCCCATGTGTTCTAGTAAGTTAGAAAATTCTGAAGGCTAAGCAAAATAATATAATCAAATATCCCTCCACTAAGGCTGTGCTCCACCAAAGCACAAAAATGTTCTACTATTGAGAATGAACTTTTACATAAATTTAGATTCAAATTGATGGTCTCATACAACTTACTGGAATAACAAAACAGCCATCTTCTGTTACTATGTAGTATACTATAGTTTCAGTTAAATATTGGTGCCTTAAGACATTTCTGTCTTTTTCAGAGGGCTTTCCCCCACCCCAGTTTTATGATTATTTCTTTCTCTAACTCTCAGCAGTTAAAGCAATTTTATTTCTTTTGTTATTTATTTCTTTGGAAGGACCATATGGTATTTCCTAAATACCAACTGCAATTTTCTTTGGGTCATGAGCATTATAGACTAATGATTCTGATTATTTACTGTTGCCTAATAGTTAAAACAGAGAAAATCTGGTTCAGCACCAAATACTATAATGTGTCACATCTATCTATCTATCTATCTATCTATCTATCTATCTATCTATCTATCTATCTAATCTATCTTCCAAAAATGGCTCAAGGAAGGCTCAATAGTAGGTCTAATAAAGTATTTAAAATATAAGCTATGAATATTTAAATTTGACAAATGCAATAGTGACAGAAATATAGCCACATTTCTCCAACTTGCTTCTCTCCAATTTCAATTGTCGTGCCCTAGCTCAGCCTCCTTATTTCCTATCTGGATTAAGGAACACACCTCCTAATTGGCATTTCCCTATATCAATCACTTTACCACTCCAATCAACTTTCAGTATGGATAGTAGTGAGATCTTTCTTAAGGAGAAACTGCAATAATATTGCTTCTCTTAAGGTTTTTCAATACCTCTTCACAGACTATAAGATTAAATTCCAGATTTTGAGTCATGAAATAACATCCCTGGCTCTCCTAGTAATATTAATAGATCACTCTCTAACCTCACTACACACTATTTGTAAAGTTATTTAATTACTCCCAGTTTCTGGAAAGGATCTCTCTTTCTCTCTCTCTCTCTCCCCCTCTCTTTTGATATTCACACTTGTTGTGTACCATCTTTATTCAAGCAAGCCAGCTAGATCCCTAATAACTTTTCTCCCTTGTTCCTCAGCTTGGTAAAAGCTACTTTTTTGGGGGGGGTCAGTTGTGGGGCTTGAACTCTGGGCTTGGGTGCTGTTCCTGAGCATTTCAGCTCAAGCGAGCACTCTACCACTTGTGCCACAGTGCCACTTCTGTTTTCTGTGGTTTAATGGAGATAAGAGGCTAATGGACTTTGCTGCCTTTGCTGGCTTTGAACAGTGATCCTCAGATCTCAGCCTCTTGTGTAGCAAGGATTACAGGCATGAGCCACGGGCACTTGGCGTGAAAAAGCTACTTTTTGTGTTATAATTGCACATCACATGTATTATTTTTACTTATTTGCATTTATATATTTAGTTTAGCCAAATATCTTTGGTGTTGGAATATGTCCAGTGAAATATCTTTGATTCTGGAAGTTTTACCTGGTACAAGAAAACATCAGGCTCTTTTTATTTACTAGTGTTGAGATTAACAAAAAGTATTGTGTAGTTATTCATGACTTCTAAAAATGATCTTAAACCATACAAATGAAAATAATTGTCTATATATCAGATATTTATATTCTTGCAAGCACAGTCCTTACTCAATGTCCAGTAACACATGCTAGCACTGACTGACTCAGAGAAGAAATACACCCCTATAGTGCAGTAACTTAAAATAATAGGACCATTTTTTATTGACACAGACTTAGTTTTATGTTCAAGATAGAGGAATGGCTTTGTGTCTCATATGAGGAATGTTTCTTCACTTTGTGTCTATGCCATCATTTAAGAAAATATAACTATTCACATAAGATTGCTAGAAGTGGAATGTATGGAACAGACATACATTGCTTAATGTGCCAGAATATATCACTCTCAGTCATTTTCCATTGGGAAGAATTCTGTATAGACATATCTAAAGGTAAGTGAGGGGAAGAAATTTTAGCAGTGCTCCCAAGGAGTGGAAACAGATATAAATGGGTAACATCGCAATGTCTTACAAGAGAGTCAATAGTTACACTGTCCACATAATCTACTCTTCTGCTGCTGTTCTTTTATGCTAATATAATTATATAATACCAGTAGCTACCCTCTCAGGTTTTGAATTCCAGCTCAGATTATTTTTAATGATTCCATCAAATCATATAATGATTTCATTAATCATATAATTCATGTACAAGTTGTGCCTCATACAGTCTGTTATAATGTTCACCCTCTCTTGTTGGTCACCTATCATATCTTGTTCTAAAATCCTGCAGCTTCATTTGTCAGTCATTTTGGATTATTTTATATTATCTATCTCTTTCAGATGAGAATAATAAATATATAACACCTACTAAGTCATTATCAAACAATGTGTTTATACAACTGAGTTTTCATGAAATTTTTGGCTATGATGGTAGCTAATTACTGCATGGAATGATAACTAATTTTAACAAGTATCATCACCTCTCTCCCAAAAATTACTGAAGCACATACACCTATACTAAAAGTTAATTATCTAGGTTTCTACATCATTTTTTGTTCCTACAAAAATATGACAAATATTTGAGCTCCTTTAACCAGTCTAAGGCAACAAACTGGAAAGCATAACCATGAAACCTAGAATTCCATACTTGGAGCTGGTGGCTCATGCCTATAATCCTAGCTACTAAGGAGGATGAGATGGGAGGATAGGTTGGAAGGCTAGCCAGGACAGGGAAATCCATGAAACTCTTGTCTCCAATTAACCAACAAAAAGTTGGAAGTGAAGCTGTGGCTCCAGTGATAGAGTACAAGCCTTGAGAAAAATAGTTAAGTGACAGTGCCCAAGCTCTGAGTTTATGCCTCAGTACTGGCACATACATACAACCTCCATAATTCCTTTGCTCTAAGGTATATGTTTTTTTCTCAGTCAATTTGTTTTCTTTCAATCAGTCTGCATTAAGACAGAATCTTCTTCTATTTCAGAGTATCCAGTGGCCTAATGAAATATTTTTAAATAGTACTTACCTTTCCACTCTTCATATGGCTCTGGGTATTTCTTAAGAGCCTCTATGGGAGTTTCAACTGGAAGTATAATTTTCTGGAATCATTTAAATGAACTGGGCATGAAATTGCCTTTGTCTCTTGCTTGTCAAGTTCTGAGCTAGATAATCAGCTCAGCAGGAAGTCAAAGGCTTGGGAAGTTCTACTCATTCAGCAGGCTCAGCTGAGGGTTCTGCCTTTCTTTTGATTTTCTTGCATTTATGTTTCCAAAAGAGATGTAAATGGGTAATTTGGTGCTAAGCTGAATGGCTTACCTGTATTTATCAGAGCCCTCATCATATGAAGTTAAGTTGTTTTTAACATACTATGTGATTTTTTTTGTTTTTTTTGTATGTTCTTCCCACTATTATATATCCTCTGCTGTTACTGTATTTGATTTGGGTACGCTGGTATTATATATATGTTTACTTGTTTTAGGGAAGGGAAAGGGAACAATAGAATGATGAGACAATGGACAAAGGAGGAACCAATGCAAGAGTGATGTACACAAGACAATATGTTGGAAGTGATCTGTACAATTTGGGGTAGGGCTGGGGGTAAGGGAAAGAGGGAGAAAATTGAGGGAAGGTGTAACAAGGTTGACAAGAAATGTACTCATTACTTTACTTATGTAACTGAAACCCTTCTGTACATCACCGTGGCAATAAAAAAAGAATCTCTCATTCTCTCCCTTTGTTGTCTGCAGGAAACAGGGGACATGAGAGATGTAATTTAAAATGTTCAATGGTATTGCAATATTTCCCAGTACAGACTTTTGTAGCGTTTGTATTGGAAGACTTCATCACCAGAACTAAACAGACTGAAGAATAAAAAATTAGCCAAAAGAACTTGGAAGAAATAGAACAACAGAAACAATAAGATTATTAAGGCTACTTTCTTTAAAATAATATACAGTATCATAGAAGACTCATGGTTCACTAGTACATTACAGTACATTCAGAGAAGACTTTAAGACTATACATCACAAATATTTTATTCTGTACCATACATGTAATAGTGCACATGGAACAAACTCTCCTCCTCCACTGCATTCATCTCCGTCCTGTCTTGCATTTCAAACAATGTTTGGTGGGTTTCATTATATGCATTAATTCATATGTTGTAACCTTTGTCTCTCTATATATGCATATATGTTTAGATATTTATGTATACACATATCTGTGAATATATGTGTGTTACTTATATATCATATCAAAAGACATTTTTGATCCTCTCTTGCCTTCATTACTTCTTACTTTCTCCCTTATAATTGCACTGTTCCTGTGCTAGAGACCCCATTTGATATTAATGTCATTACTAACATCATAATCATCATCATCATCACCAAAATCACTTTGGGTTTATACTCCACAAATTAAAAAGGCATATGTAAATATGTTTTTATGTCTTTTTGAGCTCCACATGATAATCTCTAGTCCCATCCATTTTTTTCTGAAGATGACAAATGATTTTACTTCGTTAATGGTTGAATAATAATCCATGTGGTGTATGCATGTTTTTATACAACATATTTTCATATTTTTCCTTATTTATTAATTAGTTGTTAGGCACTGAGGCTGATTCCAGAGTTGAACAGAGATTCAATAAGCATGGTTGTACTGGTATCTTTCTAGAATATTGATTTAATCTCCTCTAGATATATGGCATGACATGGTAGGGTTATAAAGAGGATCTGATTTTAGAATTATATTTATTTTTTATTTGCTGGTCTTGGAGCTTGAACTCTGGGCCTGCGTGCTGTCCCAGATTCTTTTGCTCAAGGCTAGCACTTTACCACTTGAGCCACAGTGCCACTTCCAGCCTTTTTGAATACTTTACTGGAGATAAGAGTCTCAAGGACTTTCCTGCCTGAGTTGGTTTCAAACCTGGATCCTTAGATTTCAGCCTCCTGAGTAGCTTGGATTACAGATATGAGCCACTGGTGTCTGACTAGATCTAAGTATTTTTGAGGACCCTTCATAGCAATTTTTAAATCTTTAATGCTGTATTTACACTTTTTCTATACTTTTTTCTATTCTTTGTGAACTTCTTAATAGAGAGAGAGCCACTGAAGTAAAGGACTTTATCAGGCTATATAAAGGCTATGAGATTTAGACTTAAGAAAGTATGGGTTGTGTGAGGACAGAAGAGTTGGGAAGTGTGAAATGCTGATTGGTGCTTAAATATGTTTAAGTACAAATAGGTATGTGTATATACATGCATCTATATACTTTGTGTCCATATGGATGATAGAGTTATGGTATATACTATATATGGTATATATTAGTGCAGGTGTTTTTGATTCACATTCATTTATGTTTATGTGTCTCTGTGCATGCTATGATGGTTTGTGCACACTTCTAGAAGAGTGAATCCTGTAGTACAGTTTGCATTCTGAGCTAGCTGCCACTTTTGACAAAATATCATCTTTCTGTATTTGCATGTCTATGATTGGAGAGAAAGTAATTACAATCAGAAGAAAGTCAAAATGTTATAAATAAGACTAAATATGAACAGTACATAATTGCATCTGCTATTGTCTGATGAATTGATGCTTCTCTGAATCATGTGCAAGCATTCTTTTGCTTAGCTGCACTGCATTTCTTCTGTTCCATCCTGCTTAGTCTCCTCCATGGACAGTCTTGCCTATGTTCCAGAGTGTACATGATAGGATTAGTGGGCAGAAACCTAAAAAGTTATTTAATAGTTAAATGCACAAATCTAAGTATACAAAACACTGAATAAGTGTGGCATAGCATGCTAATAATATTGAAAGCAAAATAGGCCTATAATAAATAACAATCACTAGAGGCAAAAATGAAAATCTGAAGATGCCAGGAAGACTATATTTCATATCAGTTTCAAAAATAAACATGATTATGTAAGTTACATACTGCTTTTGGTAGATTTTTGTGCACTAGTTAGCCTTAAGATAACAAAAGATTGAATTTTATAGTGAGCTAATTATTAATGAGAGGAAATAAGGACTAAAAGAATTTATATCAAAGTTCACACCCCCCCCCAAAAAAAGAACGAAGAACTGAGAAAGCTGAAAAAACATACGAAGGAAGACAGCTAATGAGAAGTGGTGAGAAGAGTGAAAAAGGGAACAAGAGACAAATACAGCAAGAATACCCAACATACATATGTGACAAAGGATGCTGTGAAATGAGTCTCCAGGGAGGGAACAGTCAGGATGGGAGAGAATGATGGAAAGATAACTCTGATTCATGAGCACTGCACACTTCCATGGACACATTAAACTGAAACCCCCTAGAACAGACTTTTGAAGTTTACTCTTTTTTTAACATTTAAAAACACAAAAATTAAATTAGAAAATATGCATATCTTAAAAATTTTAACCCTGAGTATCTTTACAATGATCATATTTTTCCAGCTCTTGTAGAGGGAAAAAAAAGGAAAAAGTGAATCAATAATTGAAATTTTGACAGTGAAAAGTGTAAGGTTTTAGGAGAGGAAAGAACACGTAGGAAGCTATAAAGGTGAAGAAAGAAAAGTTTATTGGGGTACACACCCTGGCGAATTCCCCGGTTGGGATCAGAGAGGTCACACAGAGTTGGGTTGTAGCAGATTTTTATATGGCCGGTGTCAGTAGGAATTTTTAGTTTGTAACTTGATTTGTAATTTTGAACAGTTTCGGGCTAGTGCCCCCAAAGAACGATTGGGACAGGTGGTGTATGAAGAAGTGGCTTTTCTTGGCCGCATCTGCCCTCCAGCGGCCTATCATTCCCGAATCTTTCGTAATAGGGTGTTGATAATCCTCTGGCTACTTCCTGCTGGACAGGGGCATCATGGGGTTGTATGCTGGTTGTCTAGAATGCTGGAGGGGTCGTTGGCAGGTTTGTGTATAGGTGGAGAAGAGCAAGCTGATTAACTGTCCCTCTGGTCATTTCTTGGATGTGGCTCTGAATGAACCTCAAGAGGCATGGGGAAAATAAAAAGACAAACTAAAATTAATAGGCTTACTAATGGTAGTGAGTGGGCTATGGAACCAATACAAAAAGATAATTTGGTCGTTAGATTATTATGAAAATAATAATCTTTTAAAATAACGTGGACCTCCTAAAAATCTTTTGTATTTGTTGACAAGAGGAGCAAACATCCAGGCGCTAATGTGGATTTTTATGGGAGTCTATTGGCTGCAGATGTGACTATACTCTTATTGCAATATGATTCATTGTTCCTAGAATAGGAGACATGAAATTTAAATCGAACATTATGCAACGTTGTAGGATTGTAAATTATTCCCACCACCATGGAAAACAATATAGAAGTTTCTCAAAAATTAAAAATAAAACTATCAGATGACCCCCTGACCCTCAAAAAAGGGATTCTTGAAGAGAGACTTCAACTTCTGCTCTTCTGCCAACATTAAGAATGATCTGAGTTTGTAGATGCCCCCACGCCCCGCTCTCCATACGGTGGCTCACATAGGACCTCTTATCAGATACTCTGGCTTCTTTTGCCACACCAAAATGGGAGTAAGTAATGCTAAGTCTCTTACACTCTAAGACTTCAGAATTTTATCCAAAAGATAGGAAACGAAGCAGCTTTGGTCAGTTTGTCCATACCTACTGGCTTTCATGTAAATATAGTTATTAGATGATTTGTAATCACTCCAATGGAGGATAAAAATGTTCCCTTTCTTCCTGCTCCCTGCTCCAATCTCCCATTGAAACATGGAACATATCGACAAGCATCATTTTATATGATCATAACTGTCGAGCCTTTGTGATCCTCTTCTAAGAATATCCACCTTTCTTCTCACTATGAATGTTTAGAGTGCTGTCTAATGAATCCTGTCCAAGTGTAATTATTTGTCTTTTGCTATCCATTGGATTTATTGTGGATTTGTTTTTTCTCCTCTTTGGTTTTGTTCTCTTTTGTTGCTGTTTTTGATTTCTGTTTCCTTTGTCTTCTATATGTTTATTTGATTTGGAGAAAGGGAAGCACACCGTCTAAGGATTCCCGTGTTGCGTGAGGTTTTTATATGCTTGTGTAGGAGGAGAAAGCTCCAGCTCAGGATTTTTATACTCATAGGTCTGCACGTCCCAATTTTACCAACTCAGATCTGTAGCACAGGAGGGATCTTGAGCAGTGAGGTATTCTCCATACCTGCATTGCATGCTTAGTGATCATTGCCCAAAGCTATTCTGGAGTATTCTGGATATAGAAGGTTTGTTTTATTTTGCCTCTTGACTGTGCTATCATTGTAGGTGAAGAAAGCCTTAATTATTATTCTTACTTTAACGTACTTATCATAGGTTTCTTTGACATTTTGTAGTTCAGCAAATGGAAGACGTTTTCTTCCAAACTTCTTCCTTCAGTGACAGAAAGTGACAAGGCTGGTTATATGTGGGAAAAGGAGGGCTGTAAGTTCCATCTATTTTACCGTTCCTTCATCTTCTTTTCTCTTTCTGTAAGTATTCTAGAGCAAAGATAATGATACAAAGCAAAGACAAAAAACACAAAATTTCTACAGAATAACAGTCCAAAGTGCTATATATTTTAAATAGTCTCAGATGTCTAATAGAATCTAGACCCTATTTCAGATTATTAGCAATGTACAACTTAAAACTCTCACAATGCTGAGTAAAGGCAGCAAGCTACAGTTTGGTCAGCCATGTCATTGTAAGGATAATAAGTACAATATTGTTTATAATGTTGTCCACCAGTGTTGCACTTTACTGTAGGCTATAATCAGTGAACTGTATGAAATAGTCAATACTTGACTAGAAAGGCTTTAAGTTAGATTATTCTACCCAGCTATATATAAATGTTCTGAATGTTTTTTCTATGTGCCTTTATTGGGGCTTGAGTTCAAGGCTTGGACACTGTCCCTTCACTTTTTCACTCAAGGCTGGTACTCTGTCACTTGAGCCACAGGTCTACTGTCAACTTTTTGATGATTAATTGGAGTTAAGAGTGTCTTGTAATTTTGTGCGTGGATTGGCTTCAAACAATGATCATCAGAATTTCCCAAGTAGCTAAGATTACAGGTGTGAGCTACTAGCACCCAGATATTCTGAACATTTTTAAGGTAGGAAAGGATAAGCTCAGAATTTTCAAATTATGTTGGTTGACCAACGTGTAGTCTTGCCATAAGAATATTTAAATAAAGGCCCCTACATGCTCAGTAGATATTATTTTTTAGAAAACCCAAATTGATGTTAGTGTCTCATGTGAATTCACTAGTATTTAATGCTTGTGAATTTGTTTATTAAATATTTATTTAACTTGACTGATTAGATTAAAAGAGATTTCTGGCAGAATTGTTTATGATATGTACTGAAAACTAGTTCTATAGGTTTTAGAATTATCTGTAAATCAATTCATAGCCAACAAATTGAGGTAAAAATTGGAGCTTCAAGAAATATAAAATCCATGACAAAATGTATATCAAACAAATAGAGCTATGGGATACACAAAACTTTATCAGTGTGAGTATTGTATGCATATTTCTGGGCATTTTTTTCTGCTGACATTTTAGTAACATCACTAACTTGTTTCATATTCAAATATTCTTTACAAGATCAAAGAACAGAAAAAAGAATTATGTGAATACTGAAACTATGATAGTTTAATGTAAATATTCTTATTGGAAATAAGACAGTTTTCTTGGTCATGGGGCTTAAACTAGGGGTCTGGGTGCTATCCCTGAGGTCTATTTTGCGTAAGACTAATGCTCTACCACTTTGAACCAAAGCACCACTACCAAGAATAAGATTTTTTCTTAAAATCATTCCTTACTATTCCTCTGAAAACCTTAAACAATATTAAATTATAATTTAATTTAATATGGAATCTTATATCCAGCAGAAAGGTAATACATTTATAATAGTTGAGGGAGGGAGAAATTGAGTTTGTTATTATTTTGATACAAAATTGGTCCCAATAGATAATAAAATGAGACCAAAAGATCTATGGCAGTATACATTATTGCTGTCAATTGCACTGCATCTATATCAATACTTTTGAAGGAATATAAAGACTATTAATGGCAGAAAAAATTCTAAGGGTTTTCCCATCTCCAATCAAATTCATATACATTGTTGTACGTTTTTATTGTGAAAATACTTCACAGAGGGGCTACAGTTACATGAGCAAGGTAATGAGTACATTTCTTATCAAGCATTGTTGCCTCCTCTTTTGTTTTTCCCCTACCATCCCTTCCCTCCCATTCCACAACTACATTACCCACCCCCCTCCTGCCTAAAGTTTGTTGTTCAACAGTATCCTGTACAACTCATTGTTACAGTGGGTCAACCTGTATCCCTATTTAAACATTTTGTTTTTTCCCTTCCCCTCCCCAAATTAGATCCACATCAAATACAGTTTCAGTCATTGCTACTTTTATTTTAGATTCAGGGGAAAAAGTCAACATCTTACAAATTCATACACTCAATTTTCCATAGTTATAACAGAATTGGCCCAAATTCCCAGAACATATGAATAAATAGAGGCAATATGGGATAGCTACCTATGAAGTACTGGTCAGCCATTAAAACATGAAGTCCTATCTCCTGTGACAACTCCTCCAAGTGGATGTGGTGGAGTTTAGGTGATATGAAATAAGTCAGGCACAGAAAGACAAACACTACCTGACCACACTTGTAAGGAGTGTTGATAAAAGTTGACCTGATAGAAGTTGAGAGAATATTGCTTATCACATTTAGGAAACAATAAGGAGAAAAAGAAGGGAATAAAATGCTTTGACCAACCCAGATGCCCCTCAGTAGATGAATGCATCAAGAAAATGTGGTATATATACACAATGGAAT
Organism: Dipodomys ordii; assembly: GCF_000151885.1. Taxonomy (NCBI): domain Eukaryota; kingdom Metazoa; phylum Chordata; class Mammalia; order Rodentia; family Heteromyidae; genus Dipodomys; species Dipodomys ordii. Next base: position 13,130,028 of record NW_012267232.1, read on the forward strand.
TCTATGCCTCCATCAGAAAGAATGACATTGCCCCATTTGTTAGGAAATGGAAAAACTTGGA
>NW_012267232.1:13130443-13144406 GCF_000151885.1 Dipodomys ordii
AGGGGGAAAGGAGAAGGATTGGGATTGGGGGGGAGGGGGAGGCTGGGAAGGGATGTGAAGGGTAAACAAAGGAGGAGGATGCAATGCTTGGTAAGAAATGTACGCATTATCCTGCCCATGTAATTGTAACTCCTCTGTACAGTATGTTCACAAATAAAATAAAATAAAATTAAAAATAAAATAAAATGCTTTGGTGATTGTGGAATGGGTACAATGCTGTTGTTTGATTTGAGGAATAAGTTGTGTTGTTCTATGGCACAGAAGGCAAGAACATATTATCAGATATATACATATATATTATATGTCAAAATAACTAGGACTAAGGGACTTCATTGTACCTCACCATGAAGAAGTGAAAAGAAGATTAAGGTGATGGGCATAGTAGTTATCTGATTTAATCACTGTGGAATGTATTCTTAAGCAAAAACAATACTGTAGTTCATGATTATGTACAAACATTATGCATCAATAGAAAAATATCAAGAAGAAAAGGCACTAAAAAACAATCACTTATGGTTACTTTAGCTTGATTTTTTTCTTCCTCAGTCATCTTTGGATATGTTGTTAAAATATTTAATAGTTTATTCATTCATTCATTTGTCTTGGAGGTTGAGTTTCCTCTGGCATTTAATAGAAAAAACACCCCAGGCATAAATTTTTAAAAGCATGCCTATAGCTAAGAATATTTTTTCTAATCTTCAAGAAATCATTTTAAAGTAAGGCATTTGAAAAATTGTCTATCCAAGATAATCTCAAGTAGTATTTCTAAATAGTTCTTTATGTGTTGATGTACTCATAAGCTCAAAAGTTTCTGACATGATGCCAGAATTTCTAAATTATCCTCAATTCTATTACTTAAACTATTTTTATGTCCATTATTGCCATCAAAATAAAATTATAAACTGTCAAGCATGATGACATCTACTTGTAAAAATAGTTCCAATCCACCCACCAAGCTTGCATTGTTAGAAGAAATGATGAAACTCGCAGACAAGTAATGTGAATTAGTCCCAGGATTTCTTCACTACAAAAAAGGCAGCAGAGCACAACATTGAACGCAGTCTAATTTCAAGACATGATTTTTCAGGTCACCTAAAAAAGGTGTGGTGGAGAGAGAGTGACTGTCATTTTCAGTATATTGATTACAGAATAGTCACTTGTCAAGACTGTATTTCATGAGCTTGTCCTTCCGTTTCTATAGAGTTTAATCTCCTTAATATTTCCCTATAAAGAGCTTGTTGATTCAGTCTATTCATAGTTCATATGTTTGGTTTGTCTCTATCAAATTCAGATAAAATTACTGAAAGTTTCAGTTTTCACTGAAGACATAAAACCATACTGCCTTAAGAAACAGGAAGTTCACATTTTAATTCAGACCTGAAGTTGATCCACATTTAATCAATCCTCAGTATTTATTGGTACTTTAAGGTAACAATAAGATACTTTAAGGTATCAAATTCACTTTTAGATGCAGGATTTTTTCACAGGTAACTGCTTTACATACATACATAAGCATATACATGTGTTCACACACACAGCTGCAAATCATTAGAACAGCCAGCTTGTTCTTGTCTTAATAAATACAATTTTGAGCAGCACTGTTGAAACACAGGAAGTACAATGTATATAATATGCAGCTTCATTAGGTATCTGTAAGAAAGACATTAATTGTGATATATGTGGATAGAAAAATGATCATGAATTGAGACAATGAAGGTTCATCACAGTGCCCTTTTGAGCATGACAAGAAGAGGACATATTTCATCGTACAGAAGGCAATAAAAATTGAGTATTGGCAATATGACATTGAAAGCTAAAATATGAATCAGTCCTTATTATAGCAAAAATGAAAAAAATTAATTCCCTTTAGAAAGGAAATTTATCCTGACTCTGTTTCAGTCATTTTCAGTCAGACAAATTACACAAAAAGATTTATATGAAACCATTTGTTTATGTTTAGTGATATTAAAATATGCAAATCTTGATTTATTAATTTATATTTTAGCATAATTGGCTATAACGTGAAACTCTGTTAATATCTTTGACTTTGGCCAAGCACACATGATCCCATGATCTCAATTTAGAGTATAAATGATTTAATGTTATTTTATTGACATTACTTATTGAACTTTATTATTTTGAAACCGATATTTATATATTATATTTTCATTGTTTATATTTATATTATATATTTACATATTACATATTAAATATTATATATTGATACGATATTTCCATTGTACATTATATATTTAAATATATTTCTAATACATATGTACAAACATTTACATTATATGCATAATATATATTATATGTAATTATAATTTATATTTCCCTCAAGTATAATTTTTTCTAGATCTCTCATCTATTTTTCTGTCAAAATAAAATTTTCAAATAACTTCTCTCTTTTATCTGTGGTTGTTAGTACTGGGAAATAAAGTTCTAAAACACGTTCTGACAATAATATTTACTCTTTTTCATCACCATTTACCTTGAGATATTAATTAGAGTAAAATTTCAAAGTCTTTTTTCTCCCCAATAAATATAAAGAAATGGCAAAATGTGAGTCAATAGCTTATGGGCAATGAAGAAACTGAGATTACTATGACTTTTAGGAAAGACTACAGACAGGACAGGGTTAAATAAGTATCACAGTCTCTTTTCACAAGTCATTATTACAGATTTGTGAAGGTCATTGTACAATGTACTATCAACTTACAGCATAGCTTCAGATGTGAAAAGAGACATAAAAATGAAAAGAGGGATCAAAGTTTTCATCTGTGTCAAAGACATTTTCATTTCAATATTAGGTCATATTTTACAGAGAACTTCTTGTTGCTATTAACTTTGAGATAATTCACTTGACTTTTATTCAGTGAAATATTACATAATTTCTCATAGAAGTTCTTGGTCATTGCACCAAGAGTCATTATAGAAGAGGATATTTGTTATAATCTAGTTATGGGTATTTTACTGTCCATTCTTCCTTTTAATAAACAAAAACACAGGTTTCTTAGTTTCACAATTAGACTGAAATATTTCCTTCTTTGTGAGAATATTTTCTTCTAGATTGTAATAGTGTCATGTAAAGTTAGCACAGAAGTGAGTAGAATAAACTGTGAGAATCTGAATACCATTGATGAAATTATTGGGATCATGACTCTGAATTTAGAAAATTTTCCTAAAAAATGTGAAATCAAAGTTGGAATTTGATCACTACTCTTGTACTTTTTCACATTTGCCTGATTTCTCAGGTTCAGACACATGGGCCTTCTGGAGGACTCGTATGTATAACAAATATTTTAGTTATGGGGGTTGATCTTATACTACTTAGATCATAGTCACAGATATAACCATGTACAGTAATAAGTTGGTTCCATAAATATCTGAATTCAACACCAGCCAAACTTAGGAGTTAGAGAGGACTATGTATCCATGTATATATGCATGACACTATTTAGAGTAGGGGTAAGCACTATAGCAGATGGAAGCTAGTAAGATAGGCCATCTGCACAACTCTTTATAGACAGGCCAGTTTTACTATGACCAGCAAAGTGTTGTTCAACATCTCCACCTCTGATAAAGCATTGTATATATTTCTAGAAACAGCTATTCCAGAGTTCTGTTTCATATCTGATTCCCTTCTAGAGCTGTGACCAAAATCTGTTCATTCCAGAGAGTCCAGCTCAGGCTGCATGCATGACATTTAACTACATGGTAATACTTGGAAGAGGGTGCTCAAAACTTGTGCCTGTACTGTCAGTCTTTGCCTTCTCAACTTCCTTTTGCTGAAAAAAAAACAGTGTCATGTACTTCCCTTTAATTTTGTTTGTTTTTTAAGATAAGTTCTTACTCTGTAGTTTATACTGGTCTTGAATTTATAATCTTTTTACCTCAGCCTCCTGAGTGTTAGGTTCACCACTGTGTACTATTACACTTGTAATTTTTCTCTCCTTAATCAGCCAATATGGTAATGTAAGCATCAATTCAAATCTGCTAATAACCCAGGAGCCCAACAAACTTTACCATAGGGGAACAGGGAAGGTTTGTACTTTAGCTCACTCTATGTCAGGATCTAATATGTCTTACCTGATTAAATAACTCTTAGGAACTTCACAAATAGTTCAGGAAATTTAATAATGTCTGGCTTGCATAAAGGAGTAAGTAGTCATCTTAATGTGTCCCACAATAAAGGATAATCTTCACCAGTTTGCCTGCTGTCAATAGAATGGAGCAAGATACATCAATAAGAAATATGACCCATTGCAACAATGATAAGTACAAGTTGTTATGTCAAAAATGAACTTTACAACTTGGGTGGGGGGGAGGATTGGGTGAAGGGAAGATGGGAAGGGATGGGAAGGGGAAACAAGGAGGAGGCTACAATGCTTGATAAGAAATGTACTCATTATTTTGCCCATGCAATTGTAACCCCTCTGTACAGTATTTTCACAATAAAAAATAAATAAAAATTTAAAAAAAGAAATATGAATAGAAGTCCTGATCCATCATGGCATTAAAGATAATAGGACAGAGCAGATATCTCTAAAGCAATACCCACAACATCCATTGCTTTCTATTTCAAGTGAAGTCAGCCTGGATTTGCAAGTTAACTGGAAAAAAGTTCCGCATTAGCTATGTCCAGAGCCAAAGAAAGATGTGATGTGATTTCCACCTTCCCACCCCCAGCACCTGAGTAATATTTGGCTCTATAGGATAGACAGGAAGTATCACCTTATTTAAGTCCCTATCCTTGACAATCATTCTCTTTGTCCCATCTGGACATTTTATTGCTCAGACAGGACTACTGAAGGCACTGTAGGCATGTCATAAAATCCTAACCAGTTCTAATTCTTTTATGTTCTCTTAAATCTCAGCATGTACACCTGGCATCTTATACTGACTGGTATTTACTACTTGCCTAGAGGGAAAGGCTAGCAGAGTTACGTTTTGTTTCCTCCCTGGATGCCACCTTTGATAACTGGAGTTTGAGTTTAATTCTCACACAGAGATCTCTCATGTCTTTTAAAAAACAGAATTTCCATCATTAGCATGTTTTCAAGAATTAGGGAGATTAATATAAAACATGGAGCAAGAGGTCGAGTCCCCTTTTCTTGATGCAACAATCATTATTTTATTTGGTCTTACACTCTAAGTGCACCAATAACTTCCCAGTGTTCTAGAAAACATTGTGGGTTGGTTTGAGTTCACATAATTTAACACTTATAGCTACCAGAAATATGTTATCTTACTTATTTTAGGAAATCAGTAAACAATGAGTGGTAAATGAGGCCTTTGGTTGTTGTTTGTAAATTTCTGGGGCAAAATTAGCTCCACCCTAATTGCAAGGATAGAGGAACTCCATCTTTCTTTTTTCTTTCTTTCTTTCTTTTTTTTGGTCGGTCATGGGGCTTGAACTCTGGGCCTGGGCGCTGTCCCTCAGCTCTTCAGCTCAAGGCAAGCTCTCTACCACTTGAGCTACAGTGCCACTTCCGGTTTTCTGGTGGTTTATTGGATATAGGAGTCTCACGGTCTCTCCTGCCCGGGCTGGCTTTGAACCGCCATCCTCAGATCTCAGCCTCCTGAGTAGCTAGGATTACAGGTGTGAGCCACCAGCACCCGGCTCTTTCTTTCTTTTTTTACAAAACTGTTTTTCTTCCTATGACATCTATTAATCTTTGTTCTGCTTTCATGCATGTCACTTTGTACCTACATTTCATTCTTTTTTTAAAATGAGTTTTTTATTGTGAAAATACTGTACAGAGGGGTTACAATCACATGAGCAAGGTAATGTGTACATTTCTTACCAAGCGTATAGTCTAGAACACAGAGAGTCTTTTCCTTTTCTAGAGAGAAAGAAGAGGTGGTGAAAGGGTAGACCTGGTAGTTGAGTTTAATTTCCTTCCTCAAAGCTAGCAAGATTTATTTATATTATCTACCTTTTCTCCCAGAGTTCCAGCATGAAAGAAATAACATGTGTTTACTTGGTTTCCTTACTGATATCCAGTTTTTTAAAAAAAAATATTTGTTTTTTCCTCTCTCTTTCTCTCTCATTTTTTACTTGCCTCTTTTCCTTGTTACCTCTGTAATAAGGCATACCCTGTCTGAGACACACTCAGTTCTTTAGAACTAAAAAATATTGCAAAACTGAGCTGAATAATTTCAGTGTCTTTAAAAAATAAGAAAGATTCGTAGAAAGGATAAATTCCATCCAAGTACATAATATTCATGCATGGAAAAGACACAAAGAAACCTCATTTTGCAATTAATTTAGTCTAATACAAACAAAAGATTGTGTTCTGTGGTGGTGACAGTTAATACAGAGGAGATGGGGAAGGAGTGTGACAGAGGAAACCATGTTGGGGGATGGGATAAATAGTAATGAGATGGGGAGTCACTGGAGACTTGTAGAGGGCTGAGATATTACAATTACGTATATTCCTCTGGGAAGAAATGAGGTTAGAGGAAAAGCCAGACATGCAGCACAAACCAGCATGGATTGCTGACGGAGCATGTCCTTGAGATTCAGAGGTTTTCTACTAGGAACAGAGTTAGAAGGAACTAGCCTCACACAGATGCAAAATTCCTGGGTTTCCAGTTGAAGAGATGATGAGTCTGAGACATAGACAAAGTGAGTGACAGGAAATGTGTGTTTCCTAGCCTGTGTTTTCACTGAAAATCATTTTCCATGAGAGAGTTTTGTTTTTAAGAAGAGTTGCTGAAAGAGTTTTAGTTTCACTCTTTTAAAGTTGTTTACACGTTTTTAATTGTTATTGCAGAGTTGAGACACAGAGGCTGTACGAATCAGGTAATGAGTAATGAGTACAATTCTTTTGGAACTATGTCTCCCCTTCTCTTGCTCTCTCACAGTTTTTCCCTCACATCCCCATCCACAAGCTATATGGCTCCTTTGCCATATATTGTCTAATGAGTACCACTGTTGTATTTGTTCATCCTCTGTTTCACCTTTTCTTTGCCCCCTATTCTCCCCAAAACAAGCAAACAAGACAAAAAAAGAAAACAGAAACAACTAAAAAAGTCTTATCTTATCTTACTTATGTAACTGTAACCCCTCTGTATATCACATTGACAATAAAATATGTCTCTTCTTTCCTTTTCTTGGAGTTCATTTCATAAAATACTATTTTATATGATCATTTTATATGATCATGCCAATAGGCATGACCTATTGGCCTCACTGTGTGAGTATCTAGTCTTATATAAATTATCCTGTCCCATATCATGTCCTATTTAAATTATTTTGTTCCAATACGTGTGTGTGTGTGCGTTAATCATTGAGTGTGTTTACTTAGATTTATAGACACATTCTAGTTTCCACAAATGAGGGAAATCATTAAGCCTATGTTTCTTTAGCTCTGGCTTACTTGCTTAGTATGATGTTCACATTTGTATTAGCACTAATCAGATTTCACCCATCTATTTATACACAAAATGTGCCACCATCAGATTCACTTCTGCTGTCTCTTAGTCCCCTCTACTCTTCTTAAGCCAATCTCAACAAGCTTCCATTTTCACATGTACACATTTACCTCCCTTCATTCTCTGCTATACTGAACCTGGAGAAAAGGGTAAACTCACTCCTCAAACCTTATAAAAGGACAATAGGAAAGTAAAACCCTGTTATTCCTTGGAGCTTTAATAGAGAAAGGAGCCTAAAATGTTCAAATTTAACACTGAGTGAAAAGCAGATTAAGTATATAATAATCACATATAAATTAACACTAAAGACAAAACGGTATTAAACATAAACCATACAATAATAAACTAATACAGGAAGATAGATCCCTTATGGCATCTTATGCTTATAATTTCACAAGTCACCAAGGAAAATCAGAGAGAATTGCAAGAATAATGTAATTTATGTAAAATTAATGTTTGAAAGAAAAAACTAGTCGGTGTACAGGCTATCTTGTGAGAATTGTATCTAAGAAATGAATAGAGTACTCTGCTTACAGTAAATATAGTATAAGTATACATAATTTTAGCTATTACATTAAATATTTACAAAAAATTGTCAGATGGTTTTAGGTTGCAAAAGGAAGTTTCTTTCAATTTCAGGAACTTATATCCAATACTCCGTATTCTTTAATGAAAATTCAAATATATTTTAAAATAAATTACAACATTCTTTTTATATGCTTAAACATATGTTAACTCACATGAGTAAATAACAATGCATAGTGAATACAAATCAGTCCTGTATATACATTTATCTGAATTATGGAAGGGAAGGGGAACAACAAAATGGTGAGATAAAGGACAAAGGGTGAACCAATGTAACAGCGATACTCACAAGACAAGATGTTGGAAATGAACGTTACAACTTGGGGAAGAGGTCGAGGGGGAGGGAAAGTGGGAGAAAAACAAGAGAGGGGGTAAGAATGTTCAACCAGAAATGTACTCACTACCTTACATATGTAACTGTACATCACCTTGACTATAAAATTAAATTAAAAAAGTAAATTATGAAATAAAAAAGAACACATAAGGGGCTGGGAAGATGGCTCAGTGGTAGACAGATTGCTTCACATGCATGAGGCCCTGGGTTCCATTGCTCAGTACCACATAAACAGAAAAAGCCAGAAGTAACGCTGTGGCGTAAGTGGTAGAGCTCTAGATTTGAGTTGAAGAGCTGACAGACAGAGCCCAGGCCCAGAGTTCAAGCCCCACAATGGAAAACAAAACCAAAACCAAAACATACTTTATCACTTTTTGAAATAAAATGAAAAAATATTAAATCATATTTTGGAAAAAATGTTTGAAATGATAGAATTTAATACTTAGCCAATGAAAACAAATATTTTAACACAGTTAACATAAAGAAAGCAGGAAAATTAAAAAAAAACTCAATGAATAAGAAACCAAGAATTATTGGAGAAGATAAAGTCAAAATTGATTTCTTAAAAACCAGCCCAAAAGCTCCAAGTCTGATAAAACTGATTTACTTCTGGTAAAAAAAATAAATCAACACAAAATGAGAAAATAATCAAATAGATGATTACAGTTTTTATCTCTTGGATGCAAGTTTTATTTAATATGTGAAAATCAATCTCTGTAATTCCCCATATTAAGAGCCCATATTGATCAACTGAGTAAATGCAGGAAAAGTATTAAATAATTCTAGCACCTATTGAATTGTTCAGTGATTTTAAGTGACAAAATTTGTATTTATTATCTATGGTGTTTTTAAGAACATATGCATTGAGGAATGTCTAAGGCTAGAAATTTAAAATTTAACAATAAATGCAAAGCAATTTACAAAATGTTTTGTGGTTAAAAATCATTAAATATTAATATATTGTTTTTTCAATTTTCATTATTATGATCTACTGATATTATAATAAATAAATCTTACTGAAGAAGAAGCATTTAAGCATAACTTTAAGCTAACATTATTGTAGGCTGTGTGGCGGAAAAAAGCAAAGAGGAAATTTTTTTTGTAAAGTTAGGAAAGAAAGATATTAAAACTGAGTTTTCATTTCAAAATAAAAGCGTGCTTTGGTTTTTACTTTGTGCTGGGGAAGCTTCATCTAATCTCATTATTGTGCTTTTTTTTTTTTTTTTTGTCGGTCGTGGGGCTTGAACTCTGGGCCTGGGCGCTGTCCCTCAGCTCTTCAGCTCAAGGCGAGCACTCTACCACTTGAGCTACAACGCCACTTCCGGTTTTCTGGTGGTTTATTGGAGATAGGAGTCTCACGGTCTTTCTTGCCCGGGCTGGCTTTGAACCATGATCCTCAGATCTCAGCCTCCTGAGTAGCTAGGATTACAGGCGTGAGCCACCAGTGCCCGGCTATTGTGCTTATTTTTATCAGAAGGTGTTACATAAAATAATCAGGCATAAAAATATTGTATTTTGACAGGAATTTATGTTATTTGATTGTAATTCTAAATTATTGAAATATAAAAAGCAGCATGTATTTGATTGTAAATTTAGATTCATTCAGAATTCATTCATACTCATTAGCAGTTTTTGGAGAGATTTGCTAGATATTAGATATACTTTAATACTTTTAGTTTATTTCAGAGCAACATAGAAGTTCATGAACTATGAAGTTTTATTTAATTTTACTGAAGATATAGACAAGTTGAAAAGTATTCAAATAGTAATTAAACTTGGGTGTAAAAATTTCAGTTTTCATTTTCTATCACTGAATGTAAAAATCTTTGAAATCTTGTCTGAGCATCTCATCTGTTCGTAGTATTAGTATGAGATACAGGACTTTTTCCCCCTCTCTCTCTTTCTAATGAGACTTAGGTTTAAAGGTAAGCATGAAAGCCAGAAGTACAATAGCATCTTTATACCAATTGCTTCCTCGTGAAGCCAGATCTGCCAAATAGAACTGCCTATTTTCATAATTTCATTTCAGTTTATTTTAACCTTTTGAGTATTTGTGGTTCTTGTTTAATGAGTATGTATGCAAGCCCTGTGTGTGTTTGTGTGTGTTTGTGTGTGTGTGTGTGTGTGTGTGTATGTTTGTGTTTGCCTGTCCTAGAGGTTCAACTCAGAGCTTAGCTTAGATGCTGTCCCTGATCTTTTGTGCTCAAGGCTAGACCACTTCTTACTCTTTGGTGGTTAATTGGACATAAGAATTACATGGGGGAGAAGTAAGGGATAGTAGGGAAAAACAAAGGAGGGGTAACAATGTTCAATAGGAAATATACTCATGGAACTCTGACCCCTCTGTACAGTATCTTTATAATAAAAGTATATGTTATAAAAAGTGGATCACATGGACTTTCTTGCCTGGGCTGGCTTTGAACCTGATCCTGAGATCTCAGCCTCCTGACAAGCTATGATTACAGGCGCAAGTCCCTGATGCCCAGCTGCAAACACTTCTATTTCTTTTCTTTCTTTATTTTTTTATTTTAAAGGTGATGTACAAAAGGATTGCAGTTACAAAAGTAAGGTAATGAACAGTGCTACCCCTCGCTCATTTTCTCCCACTTCCCTCCCCCTTCATTCCCCCTAATTTGTAAAGTCCATTTTCAACAGTGTCTCCCAATTGTCACTGTTGCATTGGCTCACCCTTTGTCCCGCTGTTTCTGTGATTCCTATTCCCTTCTGCAAATCAGATAATGTATATATGAGAAAAAGGGAACGGAAATAAGAAAGTGACAACAGGCCATAAATCAAAGGGGAAAAAAGAAGAAAGAAATAATTGCAAAGGGTACACTATAAAAATCCCTTGTTTGCATTTCTTGGATTTCATTTTGATTAGCTTCATTTGATATGGCCACATGCACTTAGCTATTGCGCTATTGTAATCCTCTGCTAAGAATATCATAGACATATTCTATTTATTATCAACAAAGGAAACCATGAAGCCTGTGTTTCTGTGGGTCAGTCTTGCTTCGCTTAATATAATTTTCCCAAGTCTTTCTATTTCCTTATGAATGGTGTTATGCCATTCTTTCTGATGGAAGCATAGCATTCTATTGTGTATGTATACCACATTTTCTTGATCCATTCATCTACTGAGGGGCATCTGGATTGGTTCCATATCTTAGCTATGGTGAACAATGCTGCAATGATCATATTATGCTGGTATTTTTAGTGTGGTTGTTTGTAGTCATTTGGGTAAATACCCAGAACTGGGATTGTTACGTCATGGGAAGCTCTATGTTTAGTTTTTTGAGGAACCTCCATACTGCTTTCCAGAGTGGTTGAACAAATTTACATTCCTACCAATAGTGTAGCCATGTTTCTTCTTGGATGCATCCCTGACAGCATCTGTTATCATTTGTTTCCTTGATAATGGCATTCTAACTAGAGTGAGGTGAAATCTCAATGTTATTTTGATTTGCCTTCCTTTCATGACCAGAGATGTTAATATTTCTTCATGTGTTTATTGGCCATTTTTACTTCTTCCTCAGAGAATTCTCTCTTTAAGTTTTTAGCCCACTTGTTAATAGAGTTATTTCTTTGAGGGTTTGTTGGGGGAGGGGTAATTTTTTGAGCTCTAAGTATATTCTAGATATGAGGCCTTTTACTGTTATATAGATACTAAAGATCTTCTAGCCTGTGGACTTTCTATTTATCTTGCTTGCTATGTCTTTTACCATGCAGAGATTGCAGTTTAGTTCAAACCCATTTATCTAGACTTTCTTTGATTTGTTGTGATTCTGGATCTTTACTTAGAAAGTTTTGATCTGGGCCAAGAGGCCTTAGTGTTTATCCTGTCCTTGTAATAGTTTCAAGGTATCTGATTTTATATTGAGGTCTTCTATCCATTTGGAACTGCTTCTGGTGTGGGGTAATATATAAGGATCTAACTTCAGTTAGATGGCCATAGGTCTGTGGGTCCATTTCTGGGTCTGCAGTTCTATTCCATTGGTCCTCAGGCCTGTTCATATACCAGTACCAAGCTGTTTTTTATTAATAAGGATTTATAATACAGTTTGAATTTTGGTATTCATGTTCTTTCAGCACTGTTCTTCCTACTAAGGATTGTTTTGCTATTTGCAGTCTCCTATTATTCCATATGAATTTTTGGATTGCTTCTTCTATTTCCTTAAAGAATATTATTAGGATTTTGATGGGTATTGCATTGAATTTATAGATAGCTTTACATACACTTGAATAAAATATTTATTTGTTGTTGAACAGAATTATAATAGAAGCTGAAATTCTGATTAACACACATATACATATGCATAATTTAAATATTTTGAATTATTTTGCTTTTAAAATGGAATTAATTAATTAAAAAATTAAATCAGTAGGTGTCCAGTGGCTCAAGCTACTCAGGAGGCTGAAATGTGGAAGATAGTGGTTTGAAGCAAAGCCACTTTGGAAACTAACTCTATCTCAAAAATTATCTTCACAAAGGTGAACTGGAAGCCTGGCTCAAGTGAAAGAGCTGCCCAAACAAGGAAGAATTGAAACAGAAAAAAATTAAATGAAAAACATCTTTGATCTGTTTCATTGACAGTACATATTTCAGTTTAGTTGTTGGTATAGTCTATGTAAATTCCTAGGATGAGTAAAGCAAAACTAATGTAATCAAACTTATTATCATCAAATCAACTTAAACAATTAGATAATTATTGACAAATATGACAATTAATTCAAAGTGTTCTCTTAGAAAACGCTCCAGATGTTATCACAATGCAAGACTTGGAATGTAGTTTTGGTGTTTTCTAAATATAATTTTCCCTAGAGAATTAAAGAACTCATTTATGGGAGGAAGGAGTTTAATGAAGGAAACAAGAATACAAATTAGTTATTGGTTTTCTAAGAAACTTACAATATCAGTTTTTGACTGTAGCAGAAATTTTATTTTATTTGTAAATATATTTAATTTATTTTTATTTGTGCAAAGGAGGTGCCATTTTACAGTTTATAAATACAATTCATCTTGATTAGTGTCAATCCCTTCAACATTTGCAACCCCACTTTAGCATTTATTTTTAAAAATTCTGTGGTATGTAAAATGAATTGTTGACTACATTTTCCTCTTTCTCCCCTTTATCTGTCTACTTCTCTCCTCTTGATTCCACCTGATCCCTCTTTTATGTGCTTATTTCCTGCTGCTGCTTTTGCTGAGTTTTGGCTTTTTTTTTTTTTTTGCGGGATCATAGGATACCTTTATATTTATTTATTTTTTTTTTAATTTTATTTGTGAAAATACTGTACAGAGGGGTTACAATTGCATGGGCAGGATAATGCGTACATTTCTTACAAAGCATTGCATCCTCCTCCTTTGTTTACCCTTCACATCACTTCCCAGCCTCCCCCCTCCCCCCCAATCCCAATCCTTCTCCTTCCCCCCTCCTCCGCTCCCCCCCCCCACCGACGTTGTAAAGTTCGTTTTGGACATGACAACTTGTACTTCTCATTGTTGCATCAGGTCCACCTGCATCCTTAAACAACTGGTTTTTCTCCATCTCCTCCACAAGTTATACTGACATCAAATATATTGAAAGCAGGGGTTATACTGTG
>NW_012267232.1:13148249-13203567 GCF_000151885.1 Dipodomys ordii
GGTCTGTTCTTATGCCAGTACCAAGCTGTTTTGATTACTATGGCTTTGTAGTAGAGTTTGAAATTTGGTATTGATATTCCTCCAGCAGTGTTCTTTCCTTGGCTGGGTTTTTTAAAAAAATAATTATACTATTTGAGCTCTTCATAAAGTCTATTATACTAAAGCTAATTCATTTGTAACTACTGCCATGTGTGTTTACTTAGAGTTTATAGGCACATTCTAGATACTATAAAGGAGGGAAATAATGCAACATTTGTTTCTCTGGGTCTGGTTTACTTTGCTTAATGTAATTTTTCACCTCTTTCCATTTTCTTAAGGATGGTACAATATAATTCTATCTAATGGGTGAGTAAAATTACATTGTGTATATATACCATGTTTCCTTTATCCATTCATCCACCGAATGGCCTTTGGACTGATCCCATCTCTCTCTCTCCCTCTCTCTCTCTCTCTCTCTCTCTCTGTTTCTTTCTTTCTTGTTTGCTTGCTTTCTTGCTTTCTTCATTTTTTGTCAGTCATGGGGCTTGAACTCTGGGCCTGGGCACTGTCCCTCAGCTCTTCAACTCAAGGCTAGCACTGTACCACTTGAGCCAGAGAACTACTTCCCTACTTCCTTAATCCCATTTCTTGGCTATATAAATAGTGCTACAGTGAACATAGTTGTAATAGTGGCTTTACTGTAATCTTTTTGTGCTTTCTTGGATAAATGCCCAGGAGTGTAATTGCTGGGTCATGGGTAGTTCTATGTGTATTTTGAGGAAGCTCCATATTGCTTTCCAGAATGCTTGAAAAGCTTACATTCCCATCAATATGTAGTGTGTGTGTGTGTGTGTGTGTGTGTGTGTGTTGAATTCCCAATGCTAAAAGGGTAATAGTAATCACTTTCTTTGAGTATGGAACTTTCCTTGAAGCGAGAAAGAAAAAAGAATAGTGGACCTTCTGTTTCCATCTTTAGGAAATTTGTTCACCATTAGAATTCATGTTATAAATAGAACAGAATGCATTATATTATATATATATTGCATATAATACCATCAACTCCAACCGTCTTTTATTCATGCATGTTGGCTTCTTACTATGTTTAGGTATATATGCAGAGGAATGATAAAATGTTTTCTAATAACTGATTAAAAGTAGTGAGAGTCACATTATTTGTTCCTTAGATGATAATATCAGAAATTGTGAATAATAATTCTTTTTTTCAGAGTTGTGATTTGAACTTAGGGCCATTAGTCTGATGCTTCTATATGCTCAGTCTGTTTTTCAAGCTCTGATGTGTTACTGCTCATTTTTAGGACAGATGCATATTTTCTGCCTAGGTAGAATCTGCCTATTTCAGGCATCGTATGATTGCTGGCTTCAGACATATGTGCCACCACATTCAGCTTGCATCTTCTGAAATGTAGTACTCTTCTTCCTGGGCTAGCCACATTATCTCTAGTTTATAATCTACTGCAAGTCTCAGCCTCTCAGGCAGCTTGGACTGAAAAATACATATCATTGCACTCAGTTATGGGATGAGAAGGTCTTCTCCCATTCCGTGGGCTTTTTATTTAGCTTCTTAACTCTGTCCTTTGTCTTGCAGAAACCTTTAAATTTGATGCAATCTTATTTGTCTTTGATTTGTCCTGTTTCTGGTTCTTTACTTAGGAAGTTGCGACTTGTGCCCAGGAGCCCTAGATTTTCCCTTACCCATTCCTGTAATAGATTCATAGTTTCTGGTCTTATATTGAGGTCTTTGATCTGTTTCTAAACAGATGGTGGTACAAGGTGATATATAAGGATCTAGTTTCAGTTTTCTGTATATGGATATACATTTTGTGAGCATCAATTGTTGAAGAAGTTTCTTTCAGCCTATGTTTTTGTCTCCCTTATCAAGTATTAGATGGACATAGGTTTGTTAGTTCATTTCCGGGTCTTCTATACTGTTTCATAGGTTCTCAGGCCTATTTTTTGGGTCCCAGTTCCATACTGTTTTCATTACTATGGCTTTGTAATAGAGTTTGAAGTTTGGTGTTAAAATTCTTCCAGCATTGTTCTACCTGCTAACTTTAGTGCTTTTAGATTTTCAGTATTTTGTTAAGGACAGCTTCATAAACAATTGACTATGTTTTCATCCTTGAGGTAGTTTGTAAGTCCCCCCCGCCATTATCTACTCAGAGTGCTTTCATCTTTAACCTAACCACAGTTGTTGTCAGAAATAAGAAAATAAGAATAAGAAAGGAGCTGGCTCATGCCTGTAATTCTAGCTACTCAAGAGGCTGAGATCTGAGGATGGTTGTTCACAGTCAGCCCAGGCAGGAAAGGCTGTGAAACTCGAATCCCCAAAAAACCTGAAGTGGCACTGTTGCTCAGATGGTAGAGCACTAGCCTTGAGCTGAAGAGCTGAGGGACAATGCTCAGTCCAGAGTTTGAACCCCATTACCAAAAAAAAAGAAAGAAAAGAAAGAAAGAAGAAAAAAGGTTACTTTTTAAACTAATAGTTTGAAGAACGTGTCTTATTATTTTCTGATTGTCTGTAATTGTTTCAAGATACTCTGACAAAACCTACTTCCAAAATGTCTGCTAGGTGCTTTGTGTCTCTCTCTGTTTCTTAATTCTGAGTGAGATAGTACAAAGAATCTCAACATTCACTTTAATTTTAAGATTCTATTCTCTTAAATGAACTTTAATTTGGGTATTGATTTTATACCATTTTGATTTATTATGTACCCTAGAAAATTAATCTTTCCCATAGGTATATAACTTGATCTACTGAAGGACATTCATATTTTGTAAGCAATTTAACTCCAGAAAATATTTCTATTAAAGAGATATTTATTACTATTACTATTATTTTCAAATAGAAATGGATCTCAACATTTCAGTAGATGAGCCAGTTATTCTAGGAAAGGTCTAGAAAGTCTAAAGCACTTAAGTTTACAAGAAATGTCAACAAAGCATGTTAAATAAATCACAATTTCTAAAAAAAATCATAAATTTACATTGGGGACAAATTTAATAATTACACTATTCAAATTCCATTTTTAGTTAATTAAATGGAATCTTTATGATGGTTAACTGCTTTATTATTTACTTCTATAATCATTTTATCTTCAATAAACATGCAATCACTAAAAAGAGCATCTTGTAATACCAAGGTCAATAAACACTGCATTGCATGAACATCTGACTTATTCTTTTTGGAAAATATCTTCAAGGCAGTTATAAAATCTGGTTTGTTTTGCTATGATTAAACACTACTGCTCATATCTATGCAAAACAGAGTGACGATTCCTGGACATATAAAGTTAAGACATTCTTTCTTTTGGCTGGCATCCTAAATTATAATTATGATAATTTAATTGACCATCAAATATACTCATGATGCTCATAAAGCATGAAGCAGGTGTGTGGCTGTTTCTTCTCTTCAATATTTCATCCTTTGAACAATAGCTTCAGTGCCTGAAATACTTAGTTGTATTGCTTTCCACGTGTACTAATCTTTTTAATTTTTAGGAAGACTGTAGTTGACACTGCTTGCTTACATGTGATAATATCTATTGCATTCTCTTTAAATTTCTTGGCAAATGGCATGACCACAGATGCCAAACTACATGGATAGTTAGCTGTCTCTACTTTTAGTTTTGGATATTAATATTAGGCAAGAGAATAACTGTGAAAACAGCGGTGAGCACTGAAGCAATGAAAAAGGTTTTTAGGTTATTAAAATACTTTGTTCACTTTGTTGTATTTGCCATAAAAGTGTTTGCACTTGTGTAGTGGAATTTGTTCATTGTTATTCACTGAAATGAAAAATCTCTGGGCAGAAAGGTAGATTCAGAATAGCAGAGGAGGGCAAGTAAAATTTCAACCCAGACAAATTGGTAATCTACTATGAGTAGTGTGGTATGCTTCTCTCCAGCTACTGGAAACAGCCTGGGAGAAATGTTGGATCCATGGAAATGTAAATGGGTCAGTGTGTAATGTATTAGGACTTCTGTGTAATTATCAGAAGACAACATCATTCCTTGTATTAATTATAATAGAATTCTCTTGTGCCTGGATCCACTAATAGGCTTAATTGAAAACTAATGAAGGTGATGGCTTTAAATAAAATTATTAATAAGCCAATGCCAGTAGCTCATGCCTATAATCCTAGCTACTCAGAAGACTGAGACCTAAGGATCACAGTTCAAAGCCAGCCTGGGATTAAAAGTCTGTGAGACTCTTATCTCCAATTAACCACTCAAACACTGTAAATAACACTGTGGTTCAAAGTGGTAGAGTGCTAGCTTGAGTGAAAATGCTCAAAAACATCCATCAGGCCCTGAGTTCAAGCCCCATGACCACCAACAACAAAAAAAGCAGAAAAACAATATAAGATTCATGAGAAAACTCATAACCAATAAAACTGACAAAGGGCAGTTAGGAAACACATGATTTCCAATTTGACTTCTGTATTTTGTTTTCTGAGAGAGTGTTTCCTTGTATAATTCTGATTTGCTGATTCCTCTTAAATGCACTTTATAGCCCAAGGTGGTCTCATATTTGCAATTTCATCATTCCTCAGCCTCCAGAGTGCTGAGATTTAAATTCAAGAGCCACCACACCCAGAAAATAGTTAAATGGATATACACATTTCGGGACTCTTTTCCTTACCTTTCCTTCTTTCTTTCTCTTTTTTTAGTTCCTTTAACCTTCTTTCATTCCTTTCTTCCTTTCCTTTCTTCTTTCCTTTTCTTTTTGAACTGGATGAGGATTAAATCCAACATTTTGACATTGTAGGCAAATCATTGAGCTACATTCTCAACTACTTTGAAAATTTCTAAAATAAAAATTACCTAATGTTGTTATCACATCTAGTACATTTGTATAGAATATTTCTTGAGCCTACTGACACTTTTGACAGTAATTTGAGCATTGGAAAAATTGAATTTTACTTATAATCATTAACAAATTATAGTTATTACAAGAGCATTTTAAGGTATCCTTCGTAAAACTCATAGTTAGTTTGCTCTGGCATATTTTGGGAATCTAACATTTGCACACAAATTTTTTTTAAAAGAAAGGAAACAAAATTGGCAGTGATGTTTATCTTTTTAATCCTAAATCATATGTTGTATTTAAAAATACCTTAATCATGTCTCTACAATAGAAAGGCCTTGCAATATGCAAAAATCAGTGCTGCAGACTGTTATATAAATCACAAATAACATGTGAATGGTACACCTAAAATACATCAGGTTTTTACTATTTTATACTATGTTTAAGCTAACATTGAAATTAAAGCAAGTTGGAAGCAATTCCTCAAACAACCCAAGATTATTATCCTTTAAAACATTAACACAACGATCTATTTAGCCATTCATTAAAAAGAAAGAAATTAGGTCATTCCGTATATAGTATTCACAACTAGACTTCGTCATGTTAAATGATATTAATTACCACATTTTCCTTCATTTGTGAAAGCAAGGCCAGAAATAGTGCAACAGATGAAGGTCAGGAAAGTAAAGGTGAACCACTAGTGAGACAGGATGGAAAGGGAAAGTCTATAGGCAAGAGGAAGGCTAAGAAAAAGGAATAGAGCTGATGAGTATAATCAAAGCACACAATATACATGTACATACCCTGTTAAAACCCTGACTTCATACAACTTAATTTATTCTAATTTTAAAAATTGTGTCTTAAGCTGAGCACTGGTGATTTATGCCCATAATCCTAGCTACTAAGGAGGCTGAGATCTGAGAATTAATATTCAAATCCAGACTGGGCAGGAAACCAAAACCTGGAAGTGGAGCTGTGGGTCAAGTAGTAGAGCACCAGCCTTGAGCAAAATAGAACCCAACCCTGAGTTTAAGCTTCAGTACTGGCAAATAAACAAAACGCTTAATATCTTAAATACTAAAATTTTACTTTGCATTTTTGTAATTGATCTAAAAGAATCAAAATTCAAAGTTCTACATTTCCAATATTTATTTTAATCCATAGATCTATTCTATTACAAAGCCATTAACAAATATTTCTCAGCTGTTGGAAGAAGCATTAATATTCATTTGGACCAGATATTCTTATATGTAATCTCCAGTATCTCAGCATTTTCTAAAACATCTGGACACTTGGATGCTTTACCAAGATGGACTGAATGCCAGTGGTGGTGGGTGGGAGGTGGGGAAGCTTTTAGTTTGGTGAAGTTATGTCATAAATGTTTATATACTATCCAACATTCTGTGTCCAAATAAAAACGTACTGAGGAGCTGAACAGATTAATTGGGTTTGTGCAAACCCTCTAAATTATAATTTGGCCCAAATACTTAATTAAAGTAAATTGAGGGATGGAAATGAAACCATTGGAATGAAAAAGCAGCTCATAAACTGACGTTATACTCAAACCAATATAATTTTTAAGTGCATGATTATTATTCTCCCAACTATAACCTGAACATGAGTGATGTTTTATTAAATTCTCTAGGGCGATTCCTCAGAGAACAGTAGCTGGTTACATTATCTTAATTAAAACAGTGGGTTGTTTTTTTTTTCTCACAGAAAAAAATAATGCTTAGGCTAATTGATTTCCTTTCTGCATTGGACCTCAATTGATAGTGTTAGATATTTGAGAAAATTCTTTGTGGGATAAGTAATACTGTCATTTATTTATAAAAAGGAATGCCACAAGAGAAGCAGTTTTGAGAAAAGATTCTGACATTTTGCTCCACCTGCAAGCTAATAGTCTCCCCTGCCACAACTGTAGAAGGTGAAAGAGATGTTATACTTCTGAAGCAGTGACAAATACATTATTATTCATGGCAAAAACAGTAATTGGAGTGAGCATGCTTCCGCTTGCACTCTGACCTCCAGTTACCACTAAGTGATGCAGATTCCCAGTGTACATGCAGTCAATTGCCTTACAGAAAATCCTGAAGTTAAGAGCTCTGTACCTCCTGAGCAAGCACCAAAGTGGGTAGCAAATAGCAAACAAGCCATTCTGCCTGGTCATCCTTTTCTTATGGTCCTGACCCACTCAATTGCCTATGTGATTACAGTAAGTACAAAGTAATTAGAAATTTACCCAGTAAATTTCAGTAACCAGTGAGCAATCACAGAAATTACTCAGAATTGGGAGAAAAAGTCCTATGCTTGTGCATACGCAACAATAGTATTATGGGTCATGTGGCCTCATGGAATTCCTCCCCAAAGTAGTAGGAATTCAGATTCTGCTTAGTTATTAAACAGATCTAAATCTACATTTCAGCATATCATGCAATACCACTCTGTAGAAACACTATGATAGGAAGGGATCAGGCATGATGTTATACTGCTTACTACATGGTAGATAAATTGTGTTGGTATAACAATACTATAGACTATTCTAATAGGTAAAGCAGTGACAGAAAAAGAAAATTGATAGCAGTATTTTCAGTAAGTAAACTCTTAAGTAATACTATCTGATAGAGTATTCCAGCTTTAACACAGTTATCTTCACAATCTTCTCACATACTAGAACTGTTTTAAAAGTATAGGAGAAGAAAATGCTAAAATAACTGAGATGACTACCAAAATACCAGAAAATATCCTCATGGCAAATATCAGACAATAGTTGACACAATTGATCATAAACTAGACTGTCTTTTGGGAAAGGAAATGGAAAATAACTCAAAGTGCAGACATATGACATAAAAGGAAATCAGTATCCTTTAGGATCCAAATGTGTGTGTGTGTGTGTGTGTGTGTGTGTGTGCTCTAGTTAAAACAGAAAAACAAAGCAATGGATATGTTATGTTTGGAGAGGCCATCCACAACAAAATTAAATCATTCATAATTTTCAATGTATATTTAACCAAAATATAATTAGGCTTAGTGTTTGGAAGCTGGCATATTATTAGTTATTATGACAGTGCTATTCACATAGATATTTAATAAAATATATACTTCAGAAAGAACATCTTTGTGAACTGGTAAATGGAAGGGGCTGGCTGGATGTTGTACTTTATTTCCTTTCCCATTTTTTTTAACTTTCTAAATTTCAAAATAAATGTGTCAAAGAGTTTGATGATGTGGATTTCAGATACTGATAAAAATAAATAAATAACAAAAAAGAAAGCTAAACATTGAAATAGGTTCTGATATTAAAGAACAATGGCTGATCACAATTCCATTTAAGATTTCCATATGTCCTTACTGGAACTGAAAAACAAAATGGTTCATGCCTTGGAAAGATCGTAGGTCGGGGCATAGGGGACTTACTGTTCACTGTTACTGTCGTATGGTCAGTAATTAATATTTTTGTTTTCTAGTAACAGAAATGGAATAAAAACAAACCTAATTATAGTGCAAGAAAGTAACGACATTGGTTTTAAGGAACCTCCATACCAATGTCTATAGTGAATATAGTAACTTATACTTCCACCAAGAGAGTATAAGGTCTCTTTAGGCCCAAATAATAATGAATGGGTCTCTTATTCAGAGATTCATTTTTTATTGGTCTGTAGTTCATTGTTGGCATAAATATATTTTGAATTGCCCATGTTACTATTCTTGAGTGTATGTAGTTCATATGTTAAACCATTGTTGTATACCTAGATGGAATAAATTAAAATAGCTGATGATGTATAATCGTAATTGATGTACACTTGCCATTGTAAAAAGTGTGTCAAAACTTAAGCCTTCAAATTTCTGGTGGTGGCATGGAGACACAAAATCAGCTGATAAATACTTGCTTTCTCTCCAACTTTTTTGCTGACAAATATTTACTGTATATCCAACTTTAAGGTTTAATTTTTTAAGCTCAACAATGTATGCTAAAGCTATATCATGGTTTCCAAAGTATGAGCCTCTTCCCCATGAAGGGCTACCTTCTTACCACAAATTCTTAAATTTCCTTCCAAATCAGTTTATTATTTCATTCCCTATTGGTTATTGTACATAGATTTAGTCATACCTCCCAAACTAGGTTCAGTCTCTCTTTCTCTTTCTTTTCTCTCTCTCTTTCTTTCTTTCTTTCTTTCTCTCTCTCTTTCTGTGTCTGTCTCTGTGTCTGTCTGTCTGTCTGTCTGTCTGTCTCTCTCTCTCTCTCTATATATATATATTATAACATGTAGAATGCCATTAGTGGCTCAGAAACTAGTTCACTATTAAAGACATGTTTTGTATTTTCTTCATCTCTCTATTTTTAGCAATGGTGATGAAAAGAATTCTTGTCTTTAGTTATAATTAGCGTTATAATTTTGTGATGATTATATATCATTTTGTACTTTAATTCTTCATTTCTTTCATTTCCCAAAAGATGCAAACATAAAGGGGATCCAAATAGGGAAAGAAGAAGTAAAACTCTCCCTCTTTGCAGATGACATGATCTTGTATTTAAAGAATCCCACAGACTCCACACCCAAATTACTCAAGCTGATTCAAAACTTTGGCAAAGTAGCAGGGTATAAAATTAACCCTCAAAAATAAATGGCTTTTCTGTATGCCAACAATGAGAAAAGTGGGGCTGAAATTAGGAAAGCAACTCCATTTGTAATAACCCCACAAAAAAATAAAATATCAAGGAATTAACTTAACCAAAGAAGTGAAGGACCACTAAGATGAAAACTTTAAAAACCTGAAAAAGGAAACAAAACAGAACTTAGAAAGTGGCAAAAACTCCCATGCTCCTGGATTGGAAAGGTCAACATTGTGAAAATGGCAATACTTCCCAAGGCCACCTACAAATTCAATGTGATACCTATCAAAATTCCATCCTCATTCTTCAAGGAAATAGAAGAGGCAATCCAAAAATTCATATGGAATAATAAAAGCCCCCGAATAGCAAAAATGATCCTCAATAGAAAGAACAGTGCTGGAGGAATATCAATACCAAATTTCAAACTCTACTACAAAGCCATAGTAATCAAAATAGCTTGGTACCAGCACAAGAACAGACCTCAGGACCAATGGAATAGAATTAAAAACCTAGAAATGAAGCTACAGACCTATAGCCATCTAATCTCCAATAAGGGAGCTAAAACAATAGAATGGAAGAAAGACAGCCTCTTCAGTAAATGGTGCTGGCAAAATTGGTTAAATAATTGTAGAAAACTAAAGCTAGATCCTTATATATCACCCTGCACCAGAATCAACTCCAAATGGATCAAAGACCTTGAAGTCAAAGCAGACACTCTAAAAACATTACAGGATGGAATAGGAGAAACCTTAGGTCTCCTTGGCACAGGCCGAATTTTTCTTAATAGAGACCCAAAAACACAATAAATTAATGAAGGTAATATTTCTGATAAGCATTTATATTTTGGAGCAATTCTGCTCAATCATTCTTGCCCATTTGTTTCCATTTTATATTTTTACATTCTTTATTGAAAAGATATTGTTTGCTTCTGTAGAAGAAAGAAGATAATCATAACAGTAAAGCAATCATTCATCCTTGAGGACTCTTAGCTAATGTAAAGACACAGATTTCCCTCTTCTATGAATAATTAGATAGAACTAGTCTTCAGCTCTGAGGGAGTCATTGGTAGATTTACCTAGTGAAATCCCCTTTCCCTCTTACTATTTCCTAGTTCTCTCATAATTTTTTTGTGATACTCATAGAGTAAAAAAAATATTCATTGTAGCCAAATAGAATGTTGTTCAATATGGTGTGAGAGTCTACTTCTTCTGAAGAAAAAAATAAAATTACTCTTCTTTCAAACAGTTGGTCTTTGCATAGTCCATGAGGAAGAATGGGTACATTTAGCAAGTGGATGTTTCTTTGTCAAAATACTGTATTACATCAGTTATTTTGGTTCACGCCCAAAATTGAACAGAAAATGGAATAACAAAGACTCAGAATAAATGTGGACAGCTTTTGCTAGGCTGAGAATCTTATTTAGTTACTTCTAGTTTAAACAAATTATATGTAGAAATTTAAGTAGCATATACTTTAAAATATGTTTTAAAAATAAAAGATGGCACAGTATTAAGAACCATAGCATTTATCTAATTCATATTATTTAAGATGAGACTAGTCCTGACGATGCCTCACAGTTTTAATCTCAGCTAATAAGGAGGAAGAGATGACCAGTCTGGGCCAATCATAAAGTTAGTAAGATCCCCATCTTAACCAATAAAGCTAAGCATGATGGAACTCACCTGCCATCGCAACAATGTGAGAGGAATAAGAAGACTGTAAGAGGCAAGCCCCACTGGGTTAAAATTTGAGACCACGTGCCGGATGCCAGTGGCTCACACATGTAATTCTAACTACTCAGGAGGCTGAGATCTGAGGATCGCAGTTGAAAGCCAGCCCAAGCAGAAAAGTCCATGAAACTCTTATCTCCAATAAACCCCCAGAAAACCGGAAGTGGCGCTGTGGCTCAAGTGGTGGAGCGCTAGCCTGAGCTGAAGGGCTGAGGGACAGCGCCCAGGCCCAGAGTTCAGGCCCCACGACTGACAAAAAAAAAAAAAAAAATTGAGACCACATATGAAGAATCTGAAGCAAAGAGGGCTAGAAGCATGGCTCAAAAGCTCAAGAGTGGAGCATGTTTCTAAGAAAGCACAGAGCCTTGAGTCCTAAACCCATTAATAATAATAATAATAACAACAACAACAGAAGGGGAGAATATATTATCCAAACTTGGGAATTCTGATTAATTATGAAGGAATATTGAATTACTTATCCTCTGGAACATTAGTTCTCACTAGGGAGAATCTTTGAAACAAAATCTCTGTAGTAAGACAGGAGTAAAATGTTCTATTGTGCTATTGAATAGTACATTGAATATAGATAGTAATAACATATTATATATTTCATAAAGCTAGAAGAAAGGACTTTGAATGTTTTCTCTGTGAGGAAATTATAAATATCTGGAGATATGAATAGGTTTAATCTGATATACTCATTCCATAATGTATGCATGTCTCAAAACATAACTCAGGACTCCATAAACATGAGACATTATTTTATTAGGATGTGCATTTATCCATAAATATTAGCAGAGGATATTTTTTCAAACTTGATGAAATAACTCAAAACTCATTTATAAAAAATAGTGCAAAAAGTGTCAATGATCATCTGACGCAGGTTGGACGTGTGAATGAAGAAAGTTACTTTGTCACCCAGATCGTACTATAAAACATTTACAATCAAAAGACTATATTACTTATTATTGTAAGTATCTTTCTTAACTCTGAAAATTAACTGTGTGACCTATTCTCTGAATTCCTATGTTCTTGTATTTCAAATACAATTAAATTTGAATAAACAATAAAGTTCTGTTTTGAAGAATAACAACAGGAAACATTTCATATAGTTAAGTATCTAATATAATGTATGTGTGAGAGTCAAAGTGGGTTGGTTCAGTTTGTTTATTGAAGACACATAATTATTTTCATTCTGGAACTACTTGTAATACTTTGTGGGTACATGTTTATGTTGTTCATATATTTGACAAGCTCAGTAATGTCAGTTCCTTCTTATGGAATGTTAATTAAATAAATTGCATATATGTTGATTAAGAGGAGAAAACAAGATAGGAGAAATGAAGATTCAATTTAAAAAAGGTATTCGAATGTATTGAATATATAAAGTAGTTTAATTATGATATATGACACATGTACATCATTCATATAAACTTTCAATACCCTCTCTTTTCACTTTTTTATTATTATCTTTAGGTGGTTGTACAATGGGTTGGCCATTTAGCAAAGCAATTTATCAATAAAATATATGTTGATCAGTGTCACCCCTTTCAACATCTCACCCATCCTCCCTTATCTACACCCTCTTCTGCCTTTTCCCTTCTATTCTCCTTTATCTTCCCTAACAATTCCCCTTCTAGTTCATGTTGTGATGTTTTATGTAAAATATAGATTCCACATCTAAAAGAAAATATCGAGTATTTTCCTTTCTGCATCTGGCTTACTTCCATAGCATGATGATCTCTGGTTCTGTCTTTCAGTAACATGATTTCATTCCTAAGAAGTCCTTTAAAACAAATTTTCAGCAGGACAGTCATTATTTAATGGCCATATTCTTGTCTATTCAATCTGTTATACATCAGATTTCCCCATGACTTGCTGTGTTTTTATAATGCAAAAATTAGTAAAATGTTGGCTATTTCCCTGAGATTTCTCTCACTACTCAATAATTACATAACTTGCAAAAAATCAATTTATATCATTAGGGAAGTGCTTCAAAGTTGGTGACACTCAATTTCCAAACTTTACCAGTTTGCTTATTGTTTACTTGCTTGCTTGTATATGTATGTATGTGTGTGTGTGTGTGTGTGTGTGTGTGTGTGTGTGTTGTGTCCTGGGGCTTGAATTCTGGGCCTGGGGGCTGTCACTGAGTTCTTCAGCTCAAGGGTAGAGCTCTACCACTTGAGCCACAGCACTATTTCTGATTTTCTGGTGGTTAATTGGAAATAAGAGTCTCATGGACTGTCCTGCCCAGGCTGACTGTGAACCCCAATCCTCAGATCTCAGCCTCCTGAGTAGCTAGAATTGCAGGTATGACCTACCAGTGTGTAGTTATTATTTGTCTTAAGAATATACTACTAATCTTTATTTAATTTTCTCTCTCTTTAGTAAAAATGTTTATAGTTGTAATTACCTCTTTACTTTCTCAAAATCTACAAGTGCTGAACAAATTGCTGTATAATTGTCATTAATCACTTATTTGTTGAATTTACTTCCATTTTAAAATTTTCTGGTGAATTGCACTTTTATGTTTCTTTGATTTTTCCTTTTATCCTGACATCATTGTTTATTTTCTTTATTTCTCACTTTTACTTCTTAGCTAGGATTGACAAATAAAATTCCCTCCACTACTGAGTTCTTTCACCTTTTTTTCCTCTGATTCAGTGCCCTCTACCCCCCTTCCCATAGACATGTACATGAAAACACTGTATATAAGGTAAAGAATACAGTCATTAGAAAAAGAAAAAAATTAAGACAAAATGCCCTGAGTTTCCATATCTTTGGAGTTTGTTTCAGTGTGTCATACTACTCCTAGACATCTACACTAAGCATCAAGAACCAAGATAAGGATACCTGCACATCCTTAATTCTTTTTTATAGATGAAACTTTTTTCTGTCCATTTATGCTGTAAGTCTTAAATATTTTCCTATATGAATTATGGTTCTACTTATACCATTTTAGTAATGTGTATGTTACATATTATTTATATTACATAGTATCATATTATACTTGCATTATTTTATGTTAATTATAAGAATCTTCAAAATCATATGCTGCAGCGACTTCTAAAATTTAACTTCATCTCATTTCTTATTGCATCAAACAAACTTATAAAGTTGTTTATTCAGTTTTCAACTGCAAAAAGATTTCTTCTTAAAATAAAGTCACTTGGATTGCTTTTTTAACTGTCCTGACAATTCTTAATGCAATTCTTAATTTTTTTCCAACACTCAACTGTTGGGAAAGTTTTGCTTCAAGCTTATCCTTCATAATACTCTGCACTTCCTGAAGCAATACTTTCTTTTACCTTCTGTCAAAAACCCATACTTACCATAAACCTGCAAGAAATCACTAAGATTCAGTGAACACACAGAAGTGAATTCAAAGTCTACTACCTTTATCCCTATACAGTAATCAGATCTCCCATTTATTGTTTTATAATTACAGATTATATGCCAGGTTATATTATGAATTCATTCCCACATCCAATTTTTATAAATGTTTAAGTGCAGAATGTGAGATACTAAGAATATTATTCTTTATAGTAGTGGATTTAAGTAGGATTTCAAGTTTTGACCTCCTCGATTATCTACTTATTACACATTGCAACCCTTTTTGTATTTTTATAGCCACCAAACCCTTTGATGCTCCATGACTCATCTGTTCCACAATCAATTTTGAAAACAAGGGCTATTTTGCCATTATAGTATCCAGCAGAATTTTCAAACAGATCAAGAGAGAGTACATGTTTGTTGTTGAGAATGAAAAGGATCTATGTTTATGGAAATATGTTTATGGAAACTGTATATCACTGAAATTATGTAAACTTCTTGGGAAAAGCAAGAGAACATCTGTTTTGGTGAGGGAATTGTCAAACTCAGTTTCTTTACATTTTCAGTTGAAAACTTGCTAAATTATAGGCCACATCCTTGTGAGAGTACAAGCTATTGTTATCAAAAACACTGTTTATTCGTGTTCATGGAAACTCATGTTTAAGCAATATATAACAAGGCATATTTGCCAGCTGTCAAGAAAAAATAGAAATGCCCCCCAACTATAATTGTGGGTAATGTGCACAGAGGAGAGGTATATTTTATTTTATAGTTATACAGGCTGAGTGATTAAATCAAACCAGCTATGATAAAAAGGACTTCTATTCTTTGTTGTTGTTGTTGTTTTTGGGTCTGGTTGGGTCCGGATGTGGGGCCTGAACTCGGGGCCTGGGCACTGTCCCTCAGCTCTTCAGCTCAAGGCTAGTGCTCTACCAGTTGAGCCACAGAGCCACTTCAGTCTTTTTTCTTTTTGCTTATGTGGTGCTGAGGAATCGAACTCAGGGCCTCAGGCATGCAAGGCAAGTGCTTTACCACTGAGCCACCTTCCCAGCCCAGGACTTTTTATTCTTAACCAAGATCAGCAGTCTCAACAAAATGATTACAATCAACCAATACTTGTAAGGCCAAGGTAAAAAATTCTTTCCATTGAATCTGGCTTTCCAATGAAATGGAACATGAAATTGGTGTTTAAAAATTTTAAGGCCAATTGACAGGAACATGCACTTTGGCAAAGTGGGCTTGGGAGGCATTAATTCTACAAAGTTATTAAAATTTATGCTCAGGTTCTAAAAAAGAAAGCATTTCTTTTGTTTGGCTACTTTTATAATGCTTACCTTGTTTTGGTAAAACTCTACTTTGATCTTCAGAAAAAAATACACATTAAGAAAGTTTCACCTGTTTCAAGGAGTCCTAGCGTTTCTCCTATTCCTTCATGTAATGTTTTTTGGGTATCTGCTTTTACCTGGAGGTCTTTGATCCATTTGTAATTTATTCTTGTGCAGGGTGATAGATAAGGATCTAACTTTAGTTTTCTATAGGTATTTAACCAATTCTGGCAGGCCCATTTGTTGAAAGGGATGTCTTTCTTCCATCCTAATTTGTTTTGGCTTTTTTATTTGGTGGCCATAGGTCTGTGGGTTCATTGCTAGGTCTTCAGTTTTATTCCATTGGTCCTCAGGCTTGTTCTTGTGCCAGTACCAAGCTGTTTTATATTACTATGGCTTTGTAATAGAATTTGAAATTTGGTATTGATAGTCCTCCATCATTGTTCTTTCTGTGAAGGATTGTTTTGGCTATTCAGGGTCTTATACTATTCCATGTGAATTTTTGGATTGCTTCTATTTCATTTAAAAATGATGTTGGATATTGATGGGCATTGCATTGAATTTGTAGATAGATTTTGGCAGTATTGACATTTTCACGATGTTAATCCTCCCAATCCAGGAGCTTGGAGGTTTTGCCCCATTGTCACTGGTTTTGATTTTAGAACCCTGTGTCTCATATATATGTTCATCTGAACTGGGGGAAGTAGGAGGAGCAAAAAATGGTGAGACAAAAGACAAAGGGGGAACTCATGCAACAGCCATACTCAAAAGACAATATGTTAGAAAGGAACTTTACAACTTGAGGGTAAATTGAGGAGGGAGGAAAAGTGCTAGATATACAAGGGAGGAGGTAACAATGTTTGACAAGAAGTGTACTCATACCTTATGTAACATGTAACTATGTAACTGTGGTTAACCCTTCTGTACACCACCTTGACAAGAAAATTAAATTAAAAAACAAAACACATTATTAACCAGTTCTCTTAAAACTAAAACCAGGCCATATTTTTATAGTTATAAATGGGGACAAATTGTAGCATGAACTCTAGAATTTCAGGTCTAAGACCAAGAATGTGTGTTTTTGAATAGGTTACTGAATTCATGACTTGAATCCTTGGCAATATTCCTAGCATGTTGGGTTATAAACAGTAATGAATTAGTTAGTATTATTGACTTGCTAGGAAAGATAGCATAGGGAAAATTATATGAATTTAAAATTTATGTATCCATATAAAATATCTGTCTCAACTTTAAAACATTGAAAAATAGTGTAAAGCACTAAAATTTTGAATGTATTTCAATTTATAATTGTTATCTGAATTTTCCCTACATTTGTAAATGTAAGAGTAATTGATAGCAAAGTAAAATATTAAGCAGTTCCAGGTCAGTACCAATCTGCCTTATTTCCCTGGAATAGATGATAAATTTTTCTGTGCATATGTATTGCATATATATGCTATATATACATATATTCAGCATATATATTATGCATATATTACATATGTATATATACAATATATATAGTATACATATATGCAGCATATACAAGTTATGTTCTACATTTCTGCCCTGACTTAATTCCAAATCAAAAATCATTTGTTGTTTCAATAATACTCCATTTTTGAAAATTATATTAAACAAAATCATGTATTTCACAAGAAAGATGTATTGTGATTTGCTTGACCATTTCTATTTTAGGTAAAATAGTCTTATTTACTAATATGTTTTTATTTCAGCTATATCTTAGTTTATTTCATTATAATAGATACTGTTGACATATAATTTACAGACCTCAATTATTAACTATCTTTCACTAACTTAGCCTTAAATGTATTTCTATTGGTAATTTTAAATTTTTATTATTCATATGACCTAGTCTTGAGAATCATTGAATTTGAAAAGAAAAAAAGCTTTGAAATTAACAAAGTTTATTGGATGAAGTCTAAAATTAAATTTGTAATTTCCACCGACATTTCTTCATAGTAACTTGAAAACAAAAAATGTAGTTTAATCTTTAAAAACAAAACCACTGTCCTAGCTTGAAAAAAACTCAATATGGACTTTTGAATTATACACTGAATTCTGAAGCAATTGCCATTTGCATTTAATATCTCTTACGTATACACTGAAAGCATAAGAAATCTTAAGAACACAAAACAGGGAGAAAAACAGGGAGAAAGTAATCAGTACCTGAACAAATCAGTACCTCAAATCTTGTAACTGTGAGCCGTAATTATCCTAACTAAATGTGGGACTTTCCTGTAAATAAAGCATTATTTACCTGAACTATGTGACTAATGACCATAACAACCTGAATGGGATTGCTCAATGCCCTCAACAGACAAGCAGACAATTCTTCCAAGTCATGCAAGTGAAAATCATTACTGGCTTGACATCTATCCATCTTAGTTAACATTATTGCTCCCCGATAATTTCATCTTCTAAAGTTTTCCCTTATGATTAAAGTATTTATACAAAAGTATTTTGCAGAGAAAAAAACCTTTTATTTTACTGACAATTCATTAGAAATTTCTTTGTAAAATTACATGCTCATGAAAGACAAGAAGAATATAAATAGAAAAAGTATATACTTGGTTCTCTTAACTCTATCAAACATGTTGGCCATAGTTTGAGATATACTTTTACTAATTGATAAGCATAATTTTAAAAGTTATTACTTCAATATGTAAGAGTATTTGGGACAAATTAACTTAGGTACCTACATATGCACCCGGAGAATAGGATCTTATTCATTTATTTTAATACATGAATCATGACTACCGATTACTAAGTGCAATTTTCCATCTCTGAATAAATAATCTTCAGTCAGTTTTAGCTGTAAGGAATATTAAGTCATCCTTAAAAGCTCAGTAAGATTCCCTTATAAGGCAGTAAGGGTTTTTTTTTCACTTTAGAAACTTCAAAGTATTAGGGATATATTATTATTCTTTTCCTTGGATTAGTTTAGTCAACGCACAGTACTGAATACCACAAGTAATATGTCAAACTTTCCATATACAAATAGAGCATGTAACTATAACTTTGAGGAATTTGAAATATAAAATAATTTTAATGAATAGGAAAAATAAACTTATGAGACTGAGGATTGACTGATATGAAGAGGTTAGAAGTAATTCTCTTAGATCGAATTCTCAAACAATGATCCAGAAAAGCAAAAGAAGTAAAGGCAGTGTCAGTAAGGCAGCATGCATAGACAAAATCACAAAAGAGCTTTGTGCTATAATACTGCAATCTATTTGGTGGGAAATGACTGTATGATGAACTGACAGAAAATGATGTTTATTATTAAACAGGAAAACTGATGCAAGACGTTGAAACCAATACACCAAGCTCAAGATCCAGCCTAAATGATACATGTACATGCCAAAAGCTTTAGTACATACATGATATTTGAAAAAGAAATGGAATATCATGCCTGAAAAGACAGAAGTAAGGAAGCTACAATAATTTGGCCAGGAAATGGTGGAAGTCAGGCTTGTGTAATAACTGAGAGGTAAAATAGAAAGCATTTGTGTCTGATTATAGATGTCTTACAGATAAGACACAATACAAAGAAACAAACAAAAGATAAGTAAAAGTAATCTATTCAGACAATACATTTTAAAGTGCTTCTAAAAAGTGGGTCTCAAACTTGGATGCACAAAATAATCACCTAGGGAAAATTAAAAAAACATGAGGTTTCATTCCTCCTAAGACCAATTATGTAAGAGTCCCTGGTGGTAGAATTCAGGCATCTGTATTTTTAAAAACCTTCCCTAGTGATTCTAATGTGTACACAATATTGAATACCACTGCTGTCAAATTATTCTCCAGATGTGTTTTTCACTTATATAAACAGGAAAAAAATTGTAATTGAAAATACCACTAAGAACTTTTATCCTATACTGATCATTGTCAACATATAAAGAGAAGGTCAAAGAAGAACATTGGAGTTGTCTTGTTTTACTCATCCAGGATTAAGTCTGTTGCTGGCTTGGCCCATTGCATGAACTATTTTCAGAAGAACAAAAGTCTGGTGAAATAAGATTATTTTTCTGTTTTGTTTGTTGATTTTTTATAGCCAGGAAGTAACACCTACTTATCTTTTGTCTTGTTCTGAGAACTATCAAAAGTTCCTTATTAGTATATATTACCAGACCATAGTTTATAATTTTCTCTGATTTCATGGAAACTCTTGAATATTTTACTAAATTAGTAGATTTACTACCTCTTTTGGTATTTTTTCTTAAGAGTTAATTATTATAGTTTCTGTTGATCCTCCACTTCTTCCACATTTATTTCCTTATCTATAGATGATCAGTCAACTTGTCATTCTTATTGTAATCACTCTTTTTAAAGCCTTTTGGAATAATTCAGTTGAAATTTATTTTTCTGTTTACAAATAATTAATTAAAAATTTAAAGTGTGCCCTTTTATATCACAAGTTGTATACTTAAGAAGTATCACTTTTTCCCTATGGAAAAGTCCTGCTTTTTGTGTTATCTTTTCTTTTATCTCTGATTTTTACAGTGGTATGAGTTTATTTCACTGATTTACCTAATAGTATTGAAATTCAAATTTTTATTCCTTTTGACAGATATCACATGTATCTTATTTTCTTTAATATTAAAATGTTTTAAATATTTTTATTTCATTTTTCATATTCATACTTGAATACATAATTTTATTACTTTGTATTATTTTTCCATTGTATTTCAAACTTATTTGATCCTTCATCTAATATACTATAGGAGTTAGGTATTTTGTGGTGTGTGTCATTTCTGTAGCACAAGAAATGTTACGTTGAGAAGAATTTGTCCAGTTAGGATGGTGTTGTAGGCTTTGTTGGAATTCTTGCAGGCTATTCTCAATTATTTGATTTATTTGCTTTCTTTTGATGTAATGGAAGACAAGATATTGACCTATATTTACCATGTTCTTAGAAATTGGATTGTTTTGACAAGGTTTCATTCTTTTCTTTGAGAAACAAATACATTATCTGTTTTCTTAATTTCCCAATACTCAGCTTCAGATGTTCAACAGTAACCTAGTTAGTTTATCATAAGATCTGTGTTTCACAGTCAGTGATCTCTGTAGTTCATATTCTGGAAGATCAATGCATGAATACCAATGCATGAATCTTCTTTGTACTGACCAAAAATCACTTTTTTCCTTTACATTTTGAAATTACATTATTTTAATTTAGTAAATGTTTGTAGAGGCACTTTCCATTTATTTTGAAGATCTTTTTAAAAATTAAATTTGTAGTTGTGACAAGAGACTCCTTTAAGATATTTATATTTTGTAATTTCCTTTTTTTTCCAATAGGGACATTTACTGCAGAGTTTTCATGAAAAGAACTAATTAGGACTGGGGTGAAAGTTGTTGAATTCCAGGGGGGTTCTGTAAACATTGCATTAATAAGGTAGAAATAGAAAGCAATTTTTCCTGGATGAGAACTAGGATTTCTAGAAGTTGGTGAAAATCATGAGGGAAAAATTTATGTTTGATCATTCCAAAGAAAAATAAGACAAAGTCAGTAAGGGCATATGGTAGGGGACAGTATGAATTTAAAAAGTAACCTAAAGAAAAATAAATAAATAACTCTTGTCAGAAATGTGTAACTTGCAATGTTTCTTTTCCATACCCATCTTCATACAGTCTACCAGTGCTTTCCTTCATATTGCTTTGCTCTATTTATAATTATTATACTCTCTACTATCTGGGAGTTCAAAGGGTCTGTAGTTTTTCTAAAGCTTGAGGAAGTTTGGAGTGACATTGAACTGTTGCACCATAAACTGAACTATTCAACTGAATGAATATAAAATATTGCTGAAGGTAAAAATTAATTTGTTTACTTTTGTCATGTATTTATGAGTTTGTTTGCTACAATATTTACTCAGCAATGTCAGATTTGCATTGATGAGAATTGTAATTAGTATTTTCTACCTCAGCATAGTTTTATTAATTGAAGAGACAAAATATTCCATATTGTGCTTGGGATTGTTTAAAAGTTAAAATATAAAATATTTTCTAGCAAATCTTAGAAACTAGGAAAAGATAACTTTACACAGTAAATAACAAATATTAAGATATGCATAAACTGTTTGTTGAATGGCAACTCCTTTGTAAAACCACTTAAACATAATAAAAACATATTAAAATATTTTAATAGTAACTCCTTTGTAAAACCATTTAAACATAAAAATATATTAAAATATTTTAATAGTATTATTGTAATATCTTATATATGCAAAAATATTTCTGACTGACGTGGTAATATTTCCATGGCCCATTGGGGTGAATATAGTTAGTAAAAATGTGTTGTACATCTCAAAAACTGTAGAAGAGTATTCACCATAAATAATTAATTTGACCACTACCCAATATGTAATCAAAGTTAAAATATCTCATTCTAACTTCTAAAGATATATAATTGAGAAATGTTGTATGATTCAAGTGGTAGAGCATAAGTCTAGAGCAAAATTTCAAGCAAGGTCCCCAGGTTCAAACAAGTACTGGCAAAAGAATAATTTGATTTCAGTGTTAATGTGTGCAGAACTATCTATCTATCTATCTATCTATCTATCTATCTATCTATCTATCTATCTATCTATTTCAGAATGTAAGAGACTAAAAGTTAAACAAGGCCTTCATTAAGTAGTATTTAAATTTTATTTTATTTTCAAGATGATGTATAGAGGGATTAGAGTTACATATATAATGTGGTGAATACATTTGTTGTCAACCTGTTTCTCCCTCCCTCATTTTTCTCCCACTTACCTTCTCCCCTAATCCCCAGGTTGTACAGTTCATTTCTAATATATTATTTTATGAGTGTCACTGTTGCTGTTCTTTGATTTTATTATTTTCTGCTTTTTTAGTGTTTCCATAACTTTAAGACGATTGAAATTATGATTCCGTGAGGGAGGCATCTTTGATTGGTCTAGTAGCCCTGACATACTTCCCTCAATTTGTAAAGGACTGGTTTCCACAAGAGAGGAATTTGTTTTCTGCATTTTTATCCTAACATCTGGATAAGTTGCAAGGTAGTTAATATGATCTTCAAGCCATGTATCTACTGAATCCCTTGTAGTGACAAAGAATGAGTGCAGAGATCTGTTTCATAGGTGCATACATACATAAAACACTTGTTATTTGTGAACTAGACTGATTCACTTTAACTATACTTTTACTTTAAATCAATTCCCTGTACATTATACAAGTGGAGTTAACTTTAAGAATATTGTATTCTATAGCTGTGTGCAGGTGTTATGAAATCACATTGATTTAAGGTCTATATAGACAAAAAGAAAATGTATTTTGAAATCTGCTTATGTGTGCAATAGGAATAGATTATCTTTGGGCCAGATAATTTTGCCTTATGTCAGGTGTTCACTATTTATATTTGACTTCTTTGTCCTGATTTTAGGTATACCTAACAGTTTAAGACACAAAACTAATAACTGAAACAGATTTGTTGAAGGCTACAGAAGAAAACTTTATCAAGTTAATATAAAAACAGTAGATTCTATTGTTTTATATAGTATTCTATCATGTTTCTGAAATTCATGTATATAATATATGTTTAATGATGAAGGAGTATTTTATAAATGACAGTGTTGAGTAAGTTTTGTATTTGCATTCTGTGAAATAAAGACAAAATTATTTGAGAAGCTTCATTTCATTTTAAGCACATGAGAGCACTGAAAAATCTGAAAAAAATCTTAAAACCTATATGTTCATATTTATATTTATAGTTTTCTCAGGTATTAGTGTTGAAGATTGATATGTATGTAGTGGTCCTTTGTTGGTGAAGAGACAAAGAAACGATTGTGATGAACAAGTGATTGTAAAAATTCAAGTGAAATAAAGAAGATCATGGTCAGGGATTCTCTGCTACTAGAACCAAATTGACTCACAAAAGTTAATTGAATTCCATTGTGTATATATACCACATTTTCTTGAAATGTACTCATTACCTTGCCCATGTAATTATAACCCCTCTGTATGGTATTTTCACAATAAAAATTAATTGAATAAAAGAGATAACTTTTGACTTATTTGGCATATAGAGTAGAAAAATGCAAGCATTGCTATGATAAAAAATGAGAAGGTACCTATGGAATATTAAGTAATTTAAAGATTAGTTGTGTGTACTCAAATACAAGATGATTTTGGAGTGGGATCTAATTTTGAACACATTCACTCCTGTTGAAAAGCCACATAGAGTTAACAAAAGCTATATAATGTCATATGTACTCTGCTGATGAATCACAAATAAGAACACACAATGGAATTTTTTAAAGTAGAATGATTTATCATTTTCTTCCATTTGCTTGTTTCCATTTAACATTTATGTATAAAAATGTAATTTGAGGGGTAGTTGTGGAGGTGGGATGGAAGGGATGGTAGGGAAAAAACAAAGAAGGAGGTAACAATGCTCAATAGGAAATGCACTCATTACCTTACTCATGTAACTGTAACCCCTCTGTACAGCATCTTTACAAAAAACATACCAGTATCTTTTTGGACATCTGAAAGAGGTTACATTGTTTGAACCTTGTTTCCTTTCATCCTACAAGTAGTATTTCTTTAGGATGTGTGTTTGTGTGTGTAAATAATACTGTCTAGCACTATGTTGAAAACGAACTTTACAATATGGGGGGCTAAGGAGGAGTTGGGGAGGTGGGGAGGGAAGGAATTCTAGGGGAAAAGCAAAGGACTAGGTAACAATGCTTGAGAGGAAATGTATTCATCACCTTACTCATGTAACTGGAACCCCTCTGTACACTATTTTTACAATAAAACCATAAAAATATAGAAGCAAAAAAGAATACTGTTTGGTTATTCTGGTTAGTCTTTTTCTGAAATACTTTTCTTCTTTTTATATGGTGAACTGTAGTATTAGGTTGTTCTTTTACTGTTGTGTAGCAAATTTCATACAGAAAAAGTTATGTTGCTGTGATTGAATAATTACCGAATCTCAGGAGTTCAAAGAAGAAATGTTAATTTCTTTCTTATGCTAAATGCCAATGTTTTTCCTACATTGTTATTGTAGGAGAACCTACATCAGTTCTTACACAGGGCTTCAGTTCACTTTTTCTTTTTGTCCTTAAGCAAGTCAAAGAAGCTTAGTATTAGGAATACAGTATCCTTCCATAAGAAAAAGGACAAGAAATACACTAAACAGTAAATTCTACTATGTATGCTATGTTTACTTCTGTGAGTTATTAAAAATTTTTTAAACTGCTGACCTCCTTTTCTTATCAAATAGAGGTATCTAGCAAATTTAGCAAGTCCAATAGCTGCTATTCCCCTCCTTTATTACCACTCTAAGATGGTCTATTTCTTCCGTAATCTAAAAATAACATTTAGAGGCCTCCTCTCTTAGTTGACAGGATAAACAGAAGACTATATCATAAGTTACTCATCTGAGTTGTCTTTTAAAAATATTTTTTACACATGTACTAGTTATTGCAAATAAGGGAAACCATGGGACCTATGTTTCTTTGGGCCTAGCTTACTTCGCTTAATATAATTTTTCCCAAGTCTTTCCATTTCCTAACAAATGGGACCATGCCATTCTTTCTGATGGAGGCACAGAATTCCATTGAATACACGCAGAAAAGGCCAAAACATATGTACATATGACCATATAAGATGATGTCAAAGGGACACAAATATTTTTTTCTTTCTTGCTATTGTTTCTGACATATTTATAATGTACCATGTGATTTTCTTTTTCTTCTCTTATTCAGGGAGGGGAAGAGAATAAAACAAAATGCTTAAATAAGGATACAGGTTGACCCATTGTAACAAAGAGATGTACAAAACTATTTACAGCCTCGAGGAGGGGGCAGTTGTGGAGGTGGTAGGGGAAAAACAAAGGAGAAGGCAGCAATTCTCAATAGAAAATGTACTCATTACTTTCCTCATGTAATTGTAGCCCTCTGTACAGCATTTTTACAATAAAAATGTACAAAATATTTTTGTTGTTATTAAGGTGTTGTACAGAAGGGCTATTGTTCCATAAGTCAGATAATGAGTACATTTCTTTTTTTCTTTTCTTTTTCTTTTGTTTTCCTTTACTCTTGTTTCCTCTTCCCATCCTTGCCCACAAATTATGTAGGTCATTTTCCACATACTGTGCAC
The DNA here is from genome assembly GCF_000151885.1 of Dipodomys ordii. Taxonomy (NCBI): domain Eukaryota; kingdom Metazoa; phylum Chordata; class Mammalia; order Rodentia; family Heteromyidae; genus Dipodomys; species Dipodomys ordii. The sequence goes on from NW_012267232.1 coordinate 13,174,214, forward strand.
TGAATTACATGATGGCATTTGTTCACCCCTCTTCCCCCCCACGCCCCCTTTGCCTCCCCAAAACTTAAACTAAACCAAACAACACACCACCCACAACAAGCAACCCCAGAACCCATGTTTCTATTTTCATCTAAGTTTTAACATGAACACATTTGCGTTGTTTCCTCTAAGAAGAAATATGGTTCTGTAAGCTAGGGTTACACTAAATGGTAAAATAATAGCACATTTTTGGCATTTGACTATCTATTTTTTGTACTTTATTGTAAAAATGCTGTACAGAAGGGTTACAGTAATGTGAGCAAGTTACCTGATTTGTAAGTATAACTGTCCTTTCCACACACACACACACACACACACAAAATCTTGGTAAATGCATCAGTATTCAGTATGTATCCTATCTTCTTAGGTAACAAAGCAGAAAAGGTCAAAAGCCACAGATATATGACCATATAAGATGATGCTTCAGTGAAATGAACCCCAAGATAGGGACATAAGTGGTTTTTTTCTTTCTTGCTGTTGTTTTTAATGTAGTTATAATGTACCATGTGATTTATTTTTGTGTATGTTCTTCTCTCATGGTATAATTGTTTTCACTGTATTTGATTCTGGTGCCCTGCATCTTGTATATACATTTTTCTAATTTGGGGAGGGGAAAGGAAATAACAAAATGCTGAAATAAGGATACAGGTTGACCCATTGTAACAATGAGGTGTACAGGACACTATGTTGAAAACGAACTTTACAACTTTTGTTGGGGAGGGAGGAGTTAGGGAGGTGGGGAGGAAAGGAATGGTAGGGGAAAAGCAAAGCAGGAGGTTAAGAATACTAGATAGGAAATGTACTCATTACCTTACTCATGTAACTGTAACCCCTCTGTACAGTATTTTTACAATAAAAATATATACAAAAAAGAAAAAAAGTATTTCATTTGTAGGTCTATCTTACTCCATCTCACTATAAAAATTCTGAGTAAGGTGTGAGTGTGAGTGTTTCTAAAGATACAAAGTAGTTTACAATTAGTGATATATAGTGTAAACATATCATCTATTTTATTTTCCTGTCATATTTAGTATATAGTTCTTTTAAAAGGATTTTAAATGTTATTTTAAACATACAAATATTTTATTCTGATTGCATCTTCTATAGATCTCTCTTAATTCAATCCTTTTTAAAAATTTCAGTGAGTTTCTTTATGTAATCTTCACATTTAGAAATAATGGGTTTCAATGATGTTCACTCTCTATGATTCTCTTTCTCTCTTTTGGTAGCCTTTGTTCCCACAAGTAATTTGCCACAGTAATATGTAAACAGGTACCTACATATAATACCCCTGAAGCTACAGTGGTGCATCATTACCTTAATTGCACTTACTTTTCTATTGGCCTGAGACTCACCTGATGACTGGATTCTCTCATTTTCTCTCTCACAATTTAAAGTGCTTGCCTTTGTATCATTGAACTTTTTATTGTCACTCCCCCTTTTTTGCTAAATCTATTTTGAATCTAAACCTATTTTCCACTTAACTTAGTGGAAGATACATTGGCTTTTTGGGCACCAAACTAATTTTATATTTACTTAATACCTCATTTTCTTCAATTCCACAGATCAAAGCAGTTTTATTTATCTCTGAAGGCTTTGGACCAATATTCCTGACAATTTTATATTTTGTCTTCTCTAAATGTTATAATTTCCCTTTTGTTACCTTTATGCTACATTTGTGATGATCTTTTATTTGCATTCATGTCTACTTCTTGACTTTTACCACCAGATCTCAGTAAATATGAGTCAAGTAACAAAAGGAAGTTGACAATAAAAGGTTTGTGTTAATGTCTAACATAACATTTTAAATGTATATCATATTTAATTATCATATTATTCATATGTACTTTGTAAGAACTATAAATGTATACTATTAAATTTTTCTTTAAAATATTTTAATATCCTTTGCCAATAAACATTACTGTGCAAGGAAAAGCAGTAAGAACAGTAACTTTATTCAGAATCTTTTAATTTAAACTGAATATTATATACTTAGTAAATATTCTTCTACAAGAAATTTACAAAATAGGTTAAGTATCTAGGTATATGTAAGCTTCTTGTTTGAGTTAATATTTAATAAAATTTTTATAATTTTTTAAATTAATGGCAGTTTGTTACAAAGAACAAAATATATTGTTGAAAAATCAAGTGAACACTCAGTATATAAATACTTAATATATTTTTCCTTTAGAATTGATAAAAATATTAAATTCAAAATATTCACAGGATATTAGATTAACTAGTAACTGAAGAAAAACAAATGGATTGTTTAAAACAATTGAGTATTGAAAAGAGTTCTTTAGTATTAATAGAACTTACATCTTTATTCTGAACAGAGAATTGTTAAAAACATGCTACCTGTTTACTTATCCACAAAGATTGGAACATTGCAGATTGCTATGTAATCACATATTCAAAAGTTCTACCAATTAATATAATGATAAAAAGAATACAGTAAACCACAACATTTCAATGGTTTCAACTAAAGGTTATATTATATGTTTTAGTGTACAGTCCACATGTCTGGTCCTAACTTACACAAAACATATTTCTCACCAAGGTAAATTTGTGAACCACCTTTTTTACACCCTGCCCCCTTTAAGTCATTGTTACATACAACAGTTCAGGGGAAAAGAAAACAGCACAGAGAAAATTTTTCATTATCTCACTTTTACTCACAAAGCACATTCAATAACAAGAAGGTTGAGAGACGGTGTCTACTTGTGTGCTTAGGAAGGTAAAAGAAGTTTGACAAATAGCTAGATGCATCTGCAAAAGTACTTTAAAGAACTCACAATATGGATAAGGTAACAAATAGTTCACAGAGTTTTGAGGATTAAAAACATAGAGAACTAGATGATACAATTGAGGACACATGTGTGTTTGTGTTAGAAAATCTGGAAACATGACTAGATTGGAATATATTATGAGGTTTACAGAGATGTTTATTCTTGTATTGAATTTAGAAAGAATAGAACTTTAGCAATCAAATGAAGCTAAGGAAAGGAGAAGTTAAAAGCAATGAAGAATTATGAAATACATTATGCCATTAAATTATTCATTTTGTTCTCAGGAGTTTAGTTTTATTTTTCCTTTGTTTAAAAAAATTTATTAAGTTGCACAAAGAGGTTACAATTCTCTAAGTCAGGAATGAATACAATGCTTCCTTACCAATGCTACCCTTCCCAAAGTTCTCCCCCATTTTCCTTCTCCCACCCCTATCCTAGTTACATAGTTTTCTTTCTTTGCTACTAATTTCTAATTTTATATTAATTCAAGATTAGTTTCATCTGTTGCTATTTACATATTGGAAGAAGCATCTTTAGTATGCTAATTCACATTTTTTTGGTTGTGTGGCTTGAACTCTGGGCCTGGGCACTGACCCATAGCTCTTCAGCTCAAGGCTCGTGGTCTACTCTTGAGCCACAGTGCCACTTTTGGCTTTCTGGTGGTCTATTGGAGATGCTCAACTTCTGTAGCCATAAAAGAAATGCAAATCAAAGAACATTGAGATTCCACCTCACCCAGTTGGAATGGCTATAATCAAGAAATCTAGTAACAACAGATCCTGGAGGGGATGTGGACAGAAGGGAACCCTACTGCATTGTTGGTAGTGGTATAAATGTTCAACCACTCTGGAAAGCATTATAAAGGTTCCTCAAAAGACTCCACATAGAGCTCCCCTATGACCCAGCAATCCCACTTTTGGGCATTTACCCAAATGATCACAAGCAAGGCTATACTAAAGCTACCAGCACAGCTATCTTTATTGCAGCATTATTTACCATAGCTAAGATATGGCACCAACCCAGATGCCCCTCAGTAGATGAATGGATCAAGAAAATGTTGTATATATACACAATGGAATTATATGCCTCCATCAGAAAGAATGACATCACTCCATTTGTTAGGAAATGGAAAGACTTGGAAAAAATTATATTAAGTGAAATAAAAGTCAGGCCCAAAGGAACAGGAAATAAATCCCATGGTTTCCCTTATTTGCAATAATTAGAACATGTGTAGGACAAGCAGAAAAGCCAAAAGCTATATACATATGACCATATAAGATGATGTTAAGCAAAATGAACCCCAAGATAGGGACACAAGCATCTTTTTTTCTTTCTTGCTATTGTTTCTAACGTATTTTTAATGTACCCTGTGATTTTTTTTCCTTTGGTATGTTCCTTCCCCCATGGTATAGCCCCTGATTTCCCTGTATTTGATGTAGGTGCCCTGCATCTTGTATATACAAGAGGGGAAGGGAAAAAAAAAAACAAAATGCGTAAATAAGGATACAGGTTGACCCATTGCAACAATGAGATGTACAAGACACTTGAAAACAAACTTTATAACTTAGGCTATGGGGGGGGAGGGGATAGTTGTGGAGTGGAGGTGGGAGGAGAGGGATGGTAGGGGGAAAACAAAAGAGGAAGAAACAATTCTCAATAGGATATGTACTCATTACCTTGTTCATATAACTGTAACCCTTCTGTACAGCATATTTACAATAAAAACTATGCAAAAAAAACAGAGTATGAGAGAGGCCACCCATGGCATCTGATATTCTGGCATCAGCAGGACATGCAAAAAAAATGACATTGTCCCATTTGTTAGGAAATGGAAAGGCTTGGAAAAAATTATATTAAGTGAAGTAAGCCAGGACCAAAGAAACATAGGTCCCATGGTCTCCCTTGTTTACAGTGAGTAGTATATGTCTGAGTCAATCAGAAAAGGTCAGATAAGTTGATGTTAGGGAAACGAACCCCAAGATATGTATTCAAATGTTTTTTTTTCTTTCATGCAATTGTTTCTAACGTATTTATAAGATGATTTCTTTGTTGCTTTGTATGTCCCTCCCCCATGGTATAACCCCTACTTTCACGGTATGTGATGTTGTTATAATTTGTGGAGAGGAAGGGATAAAACAAATCATTTAAATAGGGTCACAGGTGTACCCGTTGCAACAAGGATATGTACAAGTCGTTATGTTGAAAAACGAACTTTACAACTTTGGTGGGTGGGGGAATTGAGTAAGGGGGGTGGGGTATGGGAAGGGATGGGAAGAGGAAACAAAGGAGGAGGCAACAATGCTTGATAAGAAATGTACTCATTATCTTGCCCATGTAATTGTAATCCCTCTGTACGGTATTTTCACAATAATAAAAAATGACTAGTACATGTCTAGGACAAGCAGAGATCAATATGTACATATGATCACATTAGATAATGTTAAGCAAAATAAACCCTATCTATCTATCTATCTATCTATCTATCTATCTATCTATCTATCTATCTATCTATCTATACCACATTTACTTGGTCCATACATCTTCTGAGGGCATCTGAGTTGCTTCCATATCTTAGCTATGGTAAATAATGCTGCAATAAACATAGTTGTGCCGGTAGCTTTAGTATACCCTTGTTTGTGATCATTTGTCTAAATGCTTAAAAGTGGGATCACTGGGTCATAGGGTCTATGTGGACTCTTTTGAGGAACCTCCACACTGCTTTCAAAGTGGTTGAACCAACAATGAAGTAGGGTTCCCTTCTAGCCACATCCCCTCCATGCTTCATTAATAAACTTATTCTTTCTACCTTTCTTATGTATTAATTATATTCTAGATATCCATACTAACCAAGTGTTTCATCTGTGTGCTACAGCCTCATCCCAGAAATATGATTTTTAAAATAGCTACAAAGATAGAAAAATACATTTGTGACCTTATTAGTGCACTAAAATATCTTTGGAAGGAATAAGGAAAGGATTATGGAACCTACTATTAAAATTTCAACCAATAAAACCATAATGATTTTGCTACATTTTGGAAATGCTTTGAGTTAACTTCAATTTATATCTTTCAACTGAAAGTTCTCAAATTATCCTAAGTGTATAGATATATGTATCTATTTTGTGGCAATAAAATAATTTCAGATAATGATGAATAAGAATTTTAAGAGTTAAAAAAGCCTATAACTTTTGCTAAGTCTTTCCATTTCCTTATGAATTTTACAATATTATTCCTTCTGATGGATGAGTATAGTTCCATTGGGTATATAAACCACATTTTCTTAATGCATCCAGGCACTGAGGAGTATCTAGGTTGATTCCATATCTTGGCTGTGGTAAACAATGTTGTAATAAACATGGTTGTGCTGGTGGCTTTAATGTGGCTTGATTTGTGGTCCTTTGGATAAATGCTCAGGAGTGGAATTTCTAAGGCACATGGAAACACTGTAATTAGTCTTTGAAAAGCCTCCAAACTGTCAGCATGGTTGAACAAGTTTACACATTCTCACCAACAGTGTAGTAGGATTCCCTTTTGGCCATAACTGTGCCAGCATCTGTTATTATTTGTTTCCTTGATAATGGCCATTCTAACTGGAGTGAGGTGGAATTCTAATGTATTCTTTTGTCAGCTGTGGGACTTGAATTCTGGGCCTGAGCATTGTCCCTGAGCTCTTCAGCTCAAAGCAAGTGCTCTACAACTTGAACCACAGCACTACTTCCAGTTTTCTGGTGGTTAATTGGAAATAAAAGTCTCATGGACTTTCTTGATGGGAATGGATCTAAACCTCAATCCTCAGATCTCAGTCTTGTTCAATGTAGTTTTGATTTGCATTTTTTTAATGGCCAGAGATGTTGAGCATTTCTTCATGTGTCTATTAACCATCCCTTTTTCTTCCCTTGAGAAGTCTCTCTATAAGTCTTTAGCCCATTTTTTGATTGAGTTGTTGAGTTTTTGAGAGTAAGAAAAGTAAGCCAGAGGCAAAGAAACATAAGCTGCATGGCTTCCCTCATTTGTGGTAACTAGCATGTGCCTATACATCTACAAGCAAACATACTGAATGAGTAAAATTCATATATAATATATTATATGCACAGACTGAGACATGATAAATTATATAAGACTGTACACATTAACATACAAAGGACAAAGGAAGATATGTATAGGAGTGGTGGACAAAGGTTCAATAGTTGTGTACAGATGATCATATACAATTCCATGAAATGAACTTCAAGAAAGGGAAACAAAAGACATTTTTAGTTGCCATTGTTAGTGATTTTGTTCTCTTTTCCTTTTGTCTTGTTTGTTTGTTTATTTGTATTTGGGAGGGTAAGGTAGGGCACCTAAAAGGTGGAACAAGGATGAAGTATACAATTGCGATATTTACTAAACATGATGTGGAATATGAATTGGATATCTTGTGGGTGAGGATAGGAGGGAAAGGCTGGGAGAGAGCGACAGAAGGGGAGACATAGTTCAAAAGTAATTGTACTCATACTCATTTCCTGACTCGTGTAACTGTAACCCTTCAATATATAAACTCTACAATAACAATCATACATGAATAAACAAAATAAAAACCTCATAATCTAGATAAATAATTATATATGTAAACAACAATTATTTAAGTATAGTACTTTTGAGTGATATTAGATTATACTAAGATTCTAGTGTACTGTGTCCTATGAATGAAGAATAGTGTTTACCTGGTAACCACAGGTAAAAAAGACATGCTAATTAAAATGCCCCACACAGAAAAATAAGCAAAAATTGCAGGAAAAAGCAATTCACTATGGAGAATAGAGCTTATAACTGTATACATTACAAGGCATAAAACTGGAGAGTAGACAGAGGTACCTCTATGCTTAAATTGGAAGAATTTCTAATTCTATTCTCAGGCAAATCAAATCTCTTTTAATGATATATTATTGTACTATATTTCAAGACATAGAAAATGTATTGCTGTAAGATTTCATTTTTGCACAAAAATGTGTATTTTTATTCACATAAATAATGTAGAAATGAAGTAAGAATGCATTATTTGTTGATTGTATTTGATAAGACATTTTATACCTTATTATTAATGTCTATCTTCAATCTGGGTGAATTTATATGTGGAGGTATACAGTAAGTAATGTTAATACCTGTAGGTATGTATATGTGTGCTATATTTGTATATGTGTAGCTTCAAAGCATAGGGTGAAAATCCATTTTAGTAGTTACCTGTTTTATAAATGTACTTCAAAAGATTACAGGTGGAATTGTAATTTGTTGTTTTTCTACCATCCTGTGATAAATAATATTCTATTTAATTGCAATTGATTAGTACTTGTTCTGAAGCACACACATGTAATACAATCTCATAAATATATTTCATGGCAACTCATTATTTTCATTAAAAATAAATTCATAGGCCAAGAACATAGCACAGTGACAGAGATCTGTTCTACCACAGGTATTGGGTCTCATCCTCAAATCAGCAAGTGCTTGATTCGTGCAGCAGTGGTTTGATTTATGTAAATTTTTTTAAAATTTTTATTTATTTTTTATTGTGAAAATACTGTACAGAGGGGTTACAATTACATGGGCAAGATAATGAGTACATTTCTTATCAAGCATTGCAGCCTCCTCCTTTGTTTCCCCTTCCCATCCCTTCCCAGCCTCCCCCCCCACCCCTTCACCCCCCCAACCAAAGTTGTAAAGTTTGTTTTCGACATGACAACTTGTACTTCTCATTGTTGCAATGGGTCCACCTGTGTTCTTATTTAAACGAGTTGTTTTCCCCTTCCCCTCCACAAATTATACCAACATCAAATACAGTGAAAGCAGGGGTTATACTGTGGGGGGAGAGACATACAAAACAACAAAGAAATAGTCTTATAAATGCGTTAGAAACAAATGCATGAAAGAAAAAACATTTGAATACATATCTTAGGGTTCATTTTCCTAACATCACCTTATCTGACTTTTTCTGCTTGACCCATACATATACTGGATATTGCAAATAAGGGAAACCATGGGACCTATGTTTCTTTGGGCTTGGCTTACTTCACTTAATATAATTTTTTCCAAGTCTTTCCATTTCCTAACAAATGGGGCAATTAACTGGACAAAATTTTAATTGTACAAAATCATGTTTCCTTGTCCAAAATTAAAAAAAATACACATGTACACATGTCCACTCTATCACCCTATTACACAAAATGTGTGTATGTGTGTGTGTGTGTGTGTGTGTTGGGTGTGTATGTTTGTGTATAGTACTGGAGTTGAAGTCAGAACCTTTTATTGTGTTTATATAATGAAAACATTCTTCTACTTTCAAGGTAGACATTTTAACATTAATATAACACACACTGGATGTAATTACTGTGAATTTTTTAAAATAATTCCAATAAGTACTTGCCTATTCATTTTCTTATAATTCAAAGCTCAGATGCAGTTGAAAACTCAAAAGACTGGTTACTGATGTGGAAATGATACAACATTGATCCTTGAAATTACTTCGTAATAAGAAATATCTGTAATGAACAGTAAATATGCAAACTGGCTTTACTCAGCTACTGAATATAAGCAATTGACCATTTTAAATCACAATATCTCAGCATTTTAATTTTTGTGTTTTATAGACTCAGGTAAAACACATTTTCTTGTATTAGCTAATAGATTGAACAATTTTTATTATTGTTTTTTTGAGTAATAGGCACATAAAATCGACTTCAGATAATACAATACAGGTGTTGAAAATGTAAATATGGTAGACCCTTAAATATAAAGTTAACACAGCAAACAATAAATACTTTTTCACACAACCTTTCAAAGTAGTAAGTCTTTTCTATGCCATATGCGAAGGCAATAAAAAATTTAACTGGTATGCCTTGACTAGAATCCTAAGAAAACGGCAGCTGTTCATCAAGAATGTTTTAGCTTTTTACCAGAGCTGCAGCTGTAAGGCACATAATTCATCTGATACAGTGGAGCTGTCCATCTGCTGGGTGCTGAATTCATGGTTGACTAATCATCTGTAATAGAATATCTGTCTAGTTGTTTGTGCATAATACCATATTCTAATGAGACCAGATCATTTATCTTGCATGGATGTAGAGCAAAACATCATGCTATTTTCTCTGGAGAAAAACCCTCAAAACAACAATCGAATGTAATATCTCTAAAAGCATAACGCCTGACATTTGAGAGCATTTATTTTATCACTATCAATTATCATATTCTTAACATGGATTCATATGAATTTATGTTTTCCTGAAATCTTATTATGCTATAAATCTTCTGTCCAATGTCAATTGCTGGACAATGGCTACTGAAACACTAACATTTATTTAGTGCTTGCCATTGTTTGGAGCATTATTGTGTTAACATTAATACTTACATCAATTTAGGCTATACATAAAATTATACTAATTGAGCCAGGCACCAGTGGCTCACGCCTGTAATCCTAGCTACTCAGGAGGCTGAAATCTGAGGATCCTGGTTCAAAGCCAACCAAGGCAAGAAAGTCCATCAGATTGTTATCTCTGAGTAACCACCAGAAAACCTGAAGTGGCGCTGTGGCTCAAGTGGTAGAGTGCTAGCCTTGAGCTGAAGAACACAGGGAAAGAACCCAAGCCAAGAGTTCAAGCCCCACAACTGACCAAAAAAAATCTAATTAGTATTTTAGTATGGTAACTTTAAGGTGGAATTTGATTGGCAAAGAGGTACAGACATTTTATCAGTCTAATCATTTGCTCAGCTAAGCAATTTCCAACACAGATTCTATAATTCTACCACTTTCTTTTACTTAAATAATGTAGTCTAATTTTTCTCCTTTTGATTTTATAGAGTGAAGCAATTGCAATATTACATTGTAGTAGAAGTGGATGTGCAAACACCAAACAAGAAACTGACTTGTACTGACTGAAAAAAAATCACTTTAGTTAGATTACACAGTGTGCCCATTTCTGATCTTTGAGTAACAAAATGTTATTTTATCCACAGAGCCATACATTTAGCATTTTCAGTTTGAAAGTAACTACACCTACTATAAAGTATCAAGCACAAACATGTAAACACTGCATATCCTATCAGAACATCCCATGCTCTGGCCACAGTGATCAGCATAGATGTATGAGCCAATAAAAAACACCCTTTTGATGATGTTAACATCAGGAATAAAAGGAAGTTAATTTTTCATTTGGACCAGAAAGTGTGAGGATGCAGATAACTGGTGCTTCTTAGAATTAACACAGAAGAAAGAGGCACAACCTCTCAGGAAGGACAGGCTCTGGTAATGTTATTGAATAGTTGAGTAGACTGTTTTATGACTTGAATCAACTGTTTCAAGATATCTCTGATCCTTAGAGTTTTGATTTGATTTGTGAGTAACAAGAAAACTGTTTTCTCTTGGCTGATTTTAATTTATTCTCGATCTCTTGCTATTCTAAATCCTGATAATCACATACACACACACACACACACACACACACACACACACACACGATTGAGAAATCAGGAAAAAATGGAAATTAGACTTTGAATCATCAATATCTTCACCTCCCTTACTATCTCTAGTAATTAACCCTGAAAGGTATTATCATTCTTATACAATTACAATCAAATCCTTTATTGAAAGTTCTAGTTAAAGCAGGTTCCTGATTCTCAGTAAATTTGGCCATATCTCTGCTTTTAGAAACAGTGACAATGTTTTCTGAAACAATAGTTTTCTCTGCATCATAAGCCTACACTTTTCTTCCTTCAGTAGGCTTCACTGGTATATATATCGGAAGACCTAACATTTTTCAAGTCAAAACTAAAGTCACACCACATAATGATAATGAGAAAGAATTCTAAACATACATGAAAAAATTAATTTAGGAAAATATAAATAACTTCATTAAAACAATGAACTCAGAAAAATATGAACATGAATAAAGGACTTAAATTGACTGTGAGAGAAACATTAATTAATAAAAGTGGGGTGGAGGAGTTTATGAATAAGGGAGTGGCCAAAAAAATGTAATCACAATGTTACAGTCTCAGATGTGAGAAAGAAAGTCACCAAAATTTACATAGGTCTGTAGTATAATTTATCTGATAAGTTGTTTAGATCTGGGTAAGGATATTAATCAGAGTGAAAAAAGGCCCTTTGCTCTGAGACTCAGGCTTTACCAGGCAAATAGGGATTCATGTGAGGCATTAAAAATGTGTAAACAACCTAAGGGTAGTTATTACCTTAGCTTAGAATTTAAGAAGATAATAGCAGAATTAATAGGATGCAAATTTCAAATCGACAGTGACTGAAGGGTAGTGTTTAGGAGGTTACCATGTGAATCTGATCATCCTAAAATAGTTATTGATCAAAAACTTCACTGGCGACTCAGAAGGAAAAACCAAGCTTCTCAACTCCATGCTTTCTTTCTAGAATACCATGCAAAAATATATTATTTTTATACATTATTTTGTGTGAGCTTCAAAACTGTTCATAGTAATTTATAACCTCAGATGTTTAATTTTCTTATTGATAACTACCTCAAATGTCGGTACTCAGTGAACAAAGTGGAGAATAGTATTTAGAATATTCTTTGTTACCATCTGTGGAAGAGTGTAATTAATCAAAATTAACTAATACACCATTTATAACTGAGTTTATCTTTATTTTCTTATTATATATAGATTCAAATAGTTGTACTTGATGATCCATTGACTTATAGCCAGCTAAGTTATTTATTTTATTTTTTAATTGAAAAGGTGATATGTTGGGAGGTTATAGTAACCTAGACATTAAGTACATTTTGTTTTTAATCATCATTATCCCATCCTTTTTTATCTTCAATTTACCCCTCCTTATCCCCTCACAAGTTGTAATGTTCATATCCCACATACTGTCAAGTGAGTACAGTCCTGCTGTGGTTCGCTGTTGTTTCTGTGATTCCCTTTCCCTTCCACATATTGCATTGTCTACTATGAAAAACACGAGGTACAAAAAGCTAAGATAAATGAGCAAAGAAAAAATAGAGAAAAAAGAATGAATTATATACAGGGACTAATGAGAGCCTCTTGTTTCCATGAGTTGTTCATGTTAATATGCTTTATTGTATATGGTCCTTTGCACTAAGTTTTTGAGTCCTTGAGATCATTTGTTAAAATTATCTTCTACATATTCTAATTCTTACAAATGAGGGAGATTTTGTTATCTGCTTTTTTGGGTCTGGCTTATTGCACATAATATATTTTTTCCCAAGTCTTTCTATTTCCTTGTGAATGGAACAATGTCATTCTTTCTGATGGAAGCATAGAATTCCATTATGTGTATGTACCACATTTTCTTGATCCATTCATCTACTGAGGGGCATTTGGGTTGGTTCCATATCTTGGCTATGGTAAATAATGTTGTTATGAACATTGTCGTACTGGTGGGTTTAGTGTGACCTTGTTTGTGAACATTTGAGAAGATTCCCGGAAGTGGGATTGTTGAGTCATAGGGGAGCTCTATGGGTAGTTTTTTGAGGAATCTCCACTTCTTTCCAGAATGGTTGAACAAATTTGTACTCTCACCAACAGTGTAGTAGCATTCCCCTTTGGGCACATCGTAGCCAGCATCTGTTGTTAGATTTCTTGATTATGGACATGGACGTTCTAACTGATGTAAGGGAGAATCACAATGTTGTTTTGATTTACATTTCTTTTATAGCCAGAGATGTTGAGCAATTCTTCATGTGTCTCTTGGCCATTTGTATTCCTCTTCAGAGAGGTCTCTCTTAAGGTCTTTTGCCCACTTTTTAAAATGTGGTTGTTTCTTTGGGGGGTTGTTTTGGGGGAATTTGATTTCTTGAGCTGTTGGTATATTTTAGCTATGACACCCTTGTCCATTGTATGGGTGCTGAAGATCTTTTCCCAGTCTGTGGGTTTTTTTTAATATATTTTCTAGCTGTATCCTTTGCTGTGAAGAAGCTCTGCACTTTAATGCAATCCCGTTTATCCAGCCTTTCTTTGATTTGTTGTGTTTCTAGATCATTATTAAGAAAGTCTCAGCCTGTGTCTTTCTCCTATTTCTTCTTGTAATATTTTCAAGAATCTGCTTTTACCTTGAAGTCTTTGATAGATTTGGAGTTGATTCTGGTACAGTATGGCTTATAAGGCTCTAAATTTAGTTTTCTACATGTGTTTATCCAATTCTGCCAGCGTCATTTATTGAAGAGGCTGTCTTTCTTCCATCCCTCTTGTCAAAGATTAGGTGGACGTATGTCTGTGGGTTCATTTCTGACTTTGCAATCTATTCCATTGGTCCTTGGGCTGGTCCTTGGGCCTGTCCTTGTGCCAGTACCAAGCTGTTTTGAGTACTATAGCTTTGTAATAGAGTTTGAGGTTTGATATTAAAATTCCTCCAGCATTGTTCTTCCAGCTAAGGATTGTTTTTGCTATTCAGGGTCTTTTATTGTTCCATATGAATTTTTGGGTTGCTTCTTCTATTTCATCGAAGCAGGAAATTGGGATATTGATGGGTATTGAATTGAATTTGTATATAACCTTTTGCAACATTGTTATTTTCACAATGCTAATCCTCCCAATCCAGGAACATGGAAGGTTATTATGCTTCTTGAAGTCTGCTTAAATTTCTTTTTTCAGAATTTTGAAGTTTTCATTGTAGAGGTCCTTCACTTCTTTGGTTAGGTTGATCCTGGGTATTTTTTAGGATATTGAAAATGGAGTGGCTTGCCTAATTTCAGCCCCTCTCTTCTCTCTGTTGGCATAGAGAAAAGCTACTGATTTTTGTGGATTTATTTTATACGCTGATACTTTTCCAAAGTTTTACATCAGCTCAAGTAACAAGAGTGGAGTCCATGGGGTTTTAAAAATACAAGATCATGCCGTCTGCAAAGAGGGAGAGTTTTACTTCTTTTCCTATTTGGATCCCCTTTATGTTTTCCTCTTGACTTCTTACACTAGATAGGTATTCTAATACTATATTGGAGAGGAGTGGAAAAAGTAGACAACTTTGTCTCATTCCTGATTTCAGAAGAAATGGCTTTAACTTTTCACCATTGAGTATTATAATGGCTGTAGGCTTGTCATATACAGCCTTCATTATATTGAGGAATACTCCATGTATTCAAGAGCTTTCATCACAAAGGGGTGTTGGTACTGTCAAATGACTTTTCTACATCTATGGAGCTAATCATGTAGTTTTTGTCCTTGCTTCTATTGAGGTATTGAATTACATTAATTGGTTTGTGTATATTGAACTAGCTCTGCATCCCTGGAATGAATCCTGTTTTAGCATAGTTTACAATTTTTTGATTAGTTGTTGAAGTTGATTGGCCAGAATTTTATTGAGGAGTTTTGCATCAATGTTCATTAGAGAAATGGGTTTATAGTTCTCTTTCTGTGATGAATCTCTGGTTTGGGATGAGAGTTATGGTGGATTCATAGAATGAGTTTGGTAGTGAGCTTTCCTTTCTAATTTCATTGAAGAGTTTGAGGAGAATAGGAATGAGTTCTCCTCTGAATGCATTATAGAATTTGGCTGTGAATACATCTGGTCCTAGGCTTTTCTTAGAAGGGAGGTCTCTTAATGCTGTTTCTATTTCATTACTTGATGTGGGTCAATTTAATAGGTTTAAATCTTCTTGATTTAGTTTGGGAATATCATTTTTTGCTAGACATTCATGCATTTATTCCATATTCTTGAATTCATTAGTGTAAAGTTTTACAAAGTATTCCCTTATGATATTCTGAATCTTGCTAGATTTCTTTTCACTGGTTTTGTTTATTTTGATGAGTTCCCTTCTTTTTTTATGAGGTTTGCTAAGGGTCTGTCAATTTGGTTGATTTTTTGAAGAACCAACTCTTTTGTTGATTTTTCTATGGTGTTTGTTCTCTAATTCATTTAATTCTGATTTAATTTTAATTATTTCCTTTCATCTGCTGGGTTGGGGGTTTTGCCAGCTAAGTTATAAAGTAGAGTTTATGCATGTCAGTAGACCTGTATTGATTACACTATCTTATAAGTTTTAAACACAATCAAAATTTGTCTCAATCAGTAAGAAATCAATGTTACTCTAAGAAAATTTTATCTGGGTATCAGTCGCTCATGCCTGTAATTCTAGCTTCTTAGGAATTTGAGGTCTGTGACAGTGGTTCAAAGCCACTTTGAAAGACTCTACACCACCATTGATTCCTCCTTGAACTGTAGGTAACCCATACTTACCTCCCACATGCAGCTAGAATGAAATTTTTATTGTTATCATAAAGGTGATGTACAGAGGGGTTACAGTTACATAAGTCAGGGAAAGAATACATTGTCTTTGGACAATATCTCACCTTCTCTCACTGTCTCCAAGTTTTTCCCTCCTGTCCTCACCTACAAATTGTATAGTTCACTTTCAACATAGTGTCTAGTGAATATCACTGTTGCATTTGTTCATCTTTTGTCCCATGATTTCTGTGACCTTCCCCAAAACAAATAAACTAACAAAACAAGACAAAAAGAAAAGAAAACAAAAACACAGATGAAGAAATAAAAACCTCTTGTTTCCATTTCTTGGAGTTAATTTTGATAAATATTATTTTATATGATCAGATGCACATAAGCATTGCACTTCTGTCCTCCTCTCCTAAGAATGCAGCTAGAATGATTTTTAAATGTAAAAGCACAATCTTGAAATTGTTAAGTAACTTACAATTGAATCTTAAATTTTTTTTTCAAATTTTGTTAGGCACTGGTAACTCGGCTTGTAATAATAGCTACTGAAGATGCTGAGATCTGAGGATTTTGGTTCCAAGCCTGCTGGTACAAGAAACTTGATGCAACTTTTATTTCCAATAAACTACCAAAAAGTCAGAAGTGGAGCTGTGGAAGTAGTGCTAAGCCCTGAGTTCAAGTCCTAGGAACAGCACAAACCCTATATACATATAAATTGTTAATTATACTGTTATTTACCTTTCTAAAATGTTAACTTCTGTTTGAAGGGTAAACAAATTCGCCAACCATGAGCTTTCCAGAGATATAGAAATAACATTATTAGAAACAAATCTCTTTGTGTGTTTTATGTTTCTCAAGAACTCAGAGGATTTTATTCTAAGTAGAAAAGGAAATTTAAGCTTTGCTTGATATTATTTAACATTTTTTCTTTCTTTTTTTATGGGTAGGTAGGAACTAGTGTTTGAACTCAAGGCCTAGTGCTCTTGATAGTCTTTCTTGCTCACTCTAGGGGCTCTATCACAAGAGCCACACCTCCAGTCTAGCATTTTGTTGGTTAATGGAAGATAAGAGTCTCATCACCTTTTCTTCCCTGACTAGCTTCAAGCTTTGATCCTTTAGATCATAGCCTTGAGAATAGCTAGCATTATAGGCCTGAGCCACTGGCACTTGACCTTATTTAACTTTTGTTTAAAGTATCTTCCTGAATTTCAAACTTTGGGAGAAATATAGTATTTGGTTTTCAACAATACTTTTAAGGCCCCAGTCAATCCAACTCAACCATGTTTAAAATTATGTTTCTAAAGTAATCTCATTGAGTAGATATTTACCTATTTTAAGGTCTGGGGATTACTGATACAATTGACTAAATTGTATCATTTCAGTAACTGTGTTTCATTTAATATAATATTAACACTAATATGTATCAGGTGGCTTTCATGAAAAACAAAATAAAATCTTTCTGCTTGTTTGCTCTTTCATTATTGGTGTCATTCAAGGTTTGTTCTAACTGGCAGATATGTAAACAACTTGGAATGGCAGAGTTCTACTCTGGAAGACTTCCTTTCTATTCCTCCATCTGTTTCTAAGTGGTAGAATTTTGTCACAGCTTCAAATACTCCAAATCATGAAACCTATTTAATAGCTCTACTCTTAACCTTTTCACTAAGAAAAAGACTTGCCTATCCTCGTCTCTGTTGGACTGTTACAAGTCATCTAAAATTAGAAATAAAACTTTGGCTATTTCTCATCTGAATGTTTCACACCTGAACAACATCATTCTGTTTTTACTACTCATAAGAACCTAAAAGTCACCATTAATATCTATATTTGACTAATGCTTTCTTTAAAATCTGTGTCCATATTTTATTATTTCCACCAAACACTACCAAATATTGTTAGTTTTATATATGTTACCATTGTACTAGACCAAAGCTACTGTCCATTCTCACCTAGACAAATTCCTGTAATAACCTATGGATAGTATGAATATAACCAGAATATACTTATTTCCTCAAACCTGCTCTCCCTATTACTGCTCATGATTGTAGAGGTGGAGATTATTCATATAAGTTTTCTTAATTCTCCAGCCAGTCCAACAGTCAGACAAACTTGATGGTCTCTGGAAAGTGGTTATAAACTCTCATAAACTCAAGCAAGTATATACCTGACTGTACAGACTACTCTGGATTAGATTTTATCATTGGAACAGACCAATAAGACTTTTAGTATATTTCATAAGGTTCTAAATCATATAAATTTATTTTCCCATTCCTGTTAAGAAAAAGCATTAGAATGGCTAATTCTAGAATATTAAAAGGACTTTACCCTTCATCCTCAGTGGGGTAACTTCCCCCAGAAAACAAAATCTGAACTAAATCATGTAAACTCCACATAAATATTATTGATAATGCCCTGAAGCTGATAATATATTCGGGACCTTAATTACACATATGCTTCTGGAGATGAGAAAAATCACCGAAGGGGATTCTGAAACCTAGTATTTCTATTAAAAAAAATTAGAGTTCTATTGCTCTTTACACCAAAGCATGAAGAAATGTGTCCTTCAGAATCAAAGACAAATAATTGCATCTTGCCTCCCTTACCACAAAGTTACCTTGACTCATTTCCTTAAAAGTTACAAGTCCTTCTTAAACTTTGCACTATGTAGAACATTCTCACAGTATTCAAACTTTACATTTTTCAGTAATACTTCCCATCTTTTGAAGTGTTAGAAAATCCATTTACTTTCTGTATCTATTGTGTATTGTCTGTTTTCTCCTGGCAAAGTATAAAATCTGCCAGGATAAAAGTTTTTAATTTGAATTAATTAATGAATTCATACTGAGACTTAAAATTCTATCTATATGTTAAGTCTACCACTTGATCACCACTTTTCTTCCTTGATAAAACAACTTGATCTTTTACAGATAATGGCATTTTATCATGAGCTCAGGGTATTTGTAAAATTTTAAGAAAATTATAAGGCTTTTTCATTTTGAGCTGGAAGAAATGGGCAGTACAGCTTGGTGGCTTTTCTATTTTCTAAGTCACAGAAAGGGCTTTGCTGCCTCCTACAGCTTCCTGAGGTTAATACCAGGCTGTAGAAAATCAACCAACAACCTACTTAAAACTCAACTGCTTTAATTTGGGAGGGAAAGTAGTCTAGAGGTTTGCCTTATTCTTAAATTTTCTAACACTGTGATTCTGGTGTTATTTTTCTGTAACAATTTTCTTTATGTGTCATCTTTCTTTTGTTCTGGTTTCCTTTCCCATTTTACTTGGGAATATGATAATATCCCCACTCTCAATACAGAAAAAATGATTTATTTTATTTAGACAAAATGTTTTATTATTGATACTTACTTGTATTTGTATAAAATAATGTAGAAATTGAATTTACTATATGCTTTTTACCTAATTTTGTCAATGTCAGTACCTATAATGTCATCACATTTTAATAAATTTTTACACTAAATGAATCAACATTTATTGGATATTTTAGTTAGTTTTAATTTACCAATATAAAAATTACTATAAGAAAAGATGCTATTTAAATATGCATATATATGCATTCTAGATGAATAGTTAAAAATGTTTCAAATTACTCCGAAAGGATATATTTGCAATAAAGGAACTGCAATATATTTCAACTATGTCAGTACCAAGAAAAATAAGTAAAGATGATATAATACTGAAAATACTTTCATTGGGTCAAGTTACTTGTCTTTTTTGCTTGTTTGATTTGTTTTTGGGGGATTTTTTTGTTCCAGTCCTGGGGCTTGACCGGCTTAGGTGCTGCCCCTAAGCTTATTGGACTCAAGCTAGCACTCTACCACTTGAGTCACAGCACCACTTCTGGCATTTCCTGTACAAGCTAGCTTAGAACCCCAATCCTCAGATTTCAGTCTCCTGAGTAGTTGGGATTTATGTGTAGCTTAGATTTACAGACCTGAATCACCAGTACCCAGCTATTTAGCAAAATTCATTAAATATGAAGTTAAGTTTCATATAATGTAGAAATGTTCAGGTAGCTATAAATGATGTTTTCTACTAATAAATGTTTTTGCATGACATCAAGTCAAACTATATTAAATCAAGTCAAACTATATTAAATCAAACTGTGTAGTAAGTGGAGGCATGAGCTGGAACAACTGGACAAGGCCACAGGTATCAGGATAGAACATGCAATCTGTGCGTGGCACCTATGTATCTATAGTAATTATGCTTTTAGGCTGAATGTTTTGATAGAGGTTTCTGCTGAACCCGAAAAATGTCCTACTGTAGAGAAAAATGTCCCAAACTAGATACAAATATGAACAAATAAAAAATTGACCATAATATTCAAATTGTGTCTCTTACAGATAGCTCAGAGAAGTCACTGATCTTCCACAATTACAGTCCACAATTATTTTTCAGTATTAAAAATCACCTCTCTATGTGATTCTAGAGGTTAATATGGAGAAAATAGAGTGAGATTGATTTTACTTTGTGTCTTTTATCTCTACTATGTCTTCATTCCTATTTGTGTCACTCTGAAATACTTTATTGGAAATAAGCTCATGCCAGAAGAAATTTATATTGCAGTCTCTGTATATAATGCAAATGAAGATGGCAAAATATCCATATGACTAAAACCTGTTAATTGGTTTATGGATCCCCAAGTGAATATCACAAATCTGTGTGGTCTTCTGGACCTGCTTTTTACATTTCAGATTCAGGATTGTATGAGCGATGAGTGAAATTGCCTGGAGCCAGATGGCTCTCTTGTGACCACACATTTACAGACTTGCAGGTTGTTTATTCCAATCAAATTTGGAATAACTCAACCTCATATGGGGTCTTTGGATTATTTTTAACTAAAAATAGGAAGAAGTTCATTTATTTGAAACATGTATTTTTAGATTTATAGAACATGTATATTTGTAGGTTTTATGCATAAATTAAGTTCCAGAAAAATACAAACAGGAATATAATAGCATCTTGATCACTTCAGTTTTATAAATGAATCAATAGCTAAATGCTTCTAACATGGATTAAACAGAAATGTTCATCTTTAAGTTCAATAGTTTTTGAATATGTGTTTTCAATGTGTGGCCAAACATGCGCAGGTAGACCAATTTAATCATGAATTAATGATGTTAATTTAACATTTTGCTATAGGGATACACAACTAAAATCAAAATAATCTTAACGATTTATATTTTATTTGAAAATATATTTGGGGGTAGAGTTGGATAACAAATTTTACATTTCAGATTGTTTTGATTAAATTTCATATTATATTCATTAAGTTTAATTAGGTATGTGGTAGTAGTGTTTTTAGTTTCAATAGTACCAAGTGTATGGAATATATAACTGGTAATTATAAAGTACATACTTTAATATATACACACTTTAAAAGCTTTAAAATTATATATATATATAACATGTATATAATATATGCCATAAATATATATACATACACAATATATATATAATATGCGTATATAATATGTATATGTTGGTGGCCATAGCATCTAAATACAAAACCTAACACATGTGATTTTGTTCAACATCCTCTTTTTTAGAGTTCTATGCCTAAGAATCTATATATTAAAATATTCTGACAGAAAAAAAATAAAAAAAATAAAATGTACTGACAGAGAATGTGACTGGCACTAGTTTGATTTAATAAATTACATTAATGTTTTTCACTCTTCTAATTTCATCTCAACTAAAATAAAAAAAATCTGCCTTATTTTGAATTTAGAAGAACTGTAATTTGGAGCAGGAAGTGATATACTAAATGAAAGTGAATCATGTTAATTTTACTTGTATTTTTGAAGCTATTGTCCTTTGTGGTGAAATACACACTCACAGAAGTAAGCTTTTTGGTTTCAGGGCCATCAACAGAGACAAGAGAGTTAGCATAGAATAAGAAATGGAGTAATTCAGTATTGTAACTGATACATTTATACTGTTAGTGGAATAAAAGTTTAAATGAACTCATGCATGCAATTAAAAATTAACAATTAGTTTTTAAGGAGCTGGGCTCCCGTGGCTCACTATTATAATCTATAATCATAGCTACTCAGGAGGATGATATTTGAAGATTATGGTTCTAAGCCAGCCAGTCTGGGCAGGAAGTCTGAGAGACTCTTCTTTCAATTTAACCATCAAAAATCTGCAAGTGAAGATGTAGCTCCATTGATAGAGCACCAACTTTGAGTGGAAAAGTTAAAGGGCAGTGCCCAGTCCCTGAATTCAAGCCCCATTACACACACACACACACACACACACACACACACACACACACAGAGAGAGAGAGAGAGAGAGAGCTATCTTCTTTCTTGCTTTATTCCACCTTTTGAATCCTTTTAATTTCTAACTATGCTTTTCACATATTACTCTGTATCAACTTTTACTTAGTACTCTTCAGTGTTGCTGAATTTGTGTGTGTGTGTGTGTGTGTGTGTATGTTTGTGTGTGTTTACCTCTTCTCAGAATATTTACCATTGGCAAAACAGTTTTCCCCAAACTTTCCAGCATTTATCATTGAGACAAATGTACTGCATGCTAGCTGAAGGAGGTATTTTTATGCATAATGATGATGCTTGTCTATTTTGTCCAAATGTAGAAAAAATATTTTATAAAAGAAAATATCACAAGCAAATTTGAAAAATATTATTAAATTGTAACAAATAGCAGGTGTTACTCAGACCTATCAATATCTTTGCATTCTTAATCTTTTTGCATCTTTTTGATGAAGTGATCTTGTTTAAATTTAAAACCATTAAATTTATTAAGTAGGTACAATGTAAAACATATTTACTACCCATTAGCTTATGTTTATTTTTCCATGTTCTTGTGACTCAAACTCAGAAAGCATTAAAGGAAGTTCAGAGAAGTCAATCACCTCTAAGTGTAGATCTGACCACCTTCTTATACACTTACCTTCACCTCCACTCATGAGAGCACACATGAAGCGCTTAGGAAATGAACTTTGGGTAAGACAATAGAAAGCCAGGTGCTGTTGGCTAACATCTGTTATGCTAGATAAATCTCAGGCTGAGACTGGAAGATTGTGGTTCAAAGCCAGCACAAGCAGAAAAGTCCATACAACCTGTTTTCCAAACTTAACAGCAAAAGTACAGGATTGTGGTGTCGCCCAAGAACTGGCCAAGCAAAAAAGTTCAGCAAGTGTAATATTTAAATTCTAGTATCACACACACACCCATCCCCCTCCACACACAATAACAACAAACAATGAAAGAAGACTGGGTATACAGTGCACGACTTGTCTACATTCTTAGGTACTTGGGAGGCAGATATTTGAAGGATCACAGTTTAAGACCAACCAGGTAAAACGTTAGCATTATTCCATCTCAGATAAGCCAGGCCTGGTGACCTTACTATTATCCCAGAATCTTGGAGGTATAAGTAGGAAGATAACTGTCTGAGAGCAGCCTTAGACTAAAATATGAAATCTTATCCTAAAATAAGCAAAAGGGACTGGAAATATGCCTCAAGTTAGCAAATCAAGACAAAAATGCTTCAAGACATTACTGCTAAAACAACCAAATTTGACATGACAGGATGTAGACAAATATGCACAAAGAAGGAACAATATTGTTTTTTAAATGACTTCATAAAAAACATAATATTTAAAGAATATTTCCATAATATTCAACTACTTTTGTAAAGAGCAGTTCCATCAGGGTATGGTAGCAAACACTTTTAGTCCCTGCACTTAAGACTGTGAGTTTGAAGACAATTGCAGCTATAAAGTGAGAATTGATCCCTCCCAAAGCAAAAATAATAGATAAAAATAATAAATAAATATTACATTTATTTTTGTTCATATTTGGAATTAGAATAATAGATGAGAATTAATGAAGCTGGAATGGTGGCACATGTCAATAAACCTAGCACTAGGAAGGTAGAAAGATTGTAATTTGGATGCCAGCTGGGTTTACATGACAAGACCCTGTCTCAAGCAAAATACAACAACAAAATTGCTATGCAGAATAAAATTTTATGCCAAATTAAATATTCATATATTGAAAAATAATAACACTGTTTAAAATTGATGTGTATAATGGCCCAGATATAATTTTAATCAATATTTTATTCTAATGGTGGGATTTTAAGCTGAGTTACAATAGCCATTTAATAGCACATATTATGCTAATATTTTAACTTTGGGTGTTTGAAAAAATGAACTGTGAGCTGGAAAATGAAGTACTTCTGATTATGATGTGTGAGTAGAACTGGCTTCATATGCACTGAGTTACTGGATCTAGCACTGTGATAAACAAACATGTATGTTAGCTCTCCCATTTATTATGCAGTATTCCAAGACTCATATTTGGAACATGTTATAATTTAATACAGGAAAACAAAACAATAATATTTATTCTGGCTAATACAGATGACCTATACTATTTGCTCTTTTCTATAAAGGACTAGGTATAATTAATAAAGCCAGAAATAAATGGAGATTAAATTGTAACATATCCTTTTCTAAAGTTGTACTAAGACATCATTGAATATGTCTGTCTCTATAGTATATATAGCTTATACAGTTGTAGGTAACATTGGTCTTAGTTGGTAATGTTACATTTGCTTTGATATTCCAATATTAAATTAGATAGTTTGTAATGTATGTCTAAGATTCAAATACTGCCCATTCCACAATTTTTACTTACTTTGTATAAAACCTTATTGAAAAATCTG
Source organism: Dipodomys ordii (assembly GCF_000151885.1). NCBI lineage: Eukaryota > Metazoa > Chordata > Mammalia > Rodentia > Heteromyidae > Dipodomys > Dipodomys ordii. The sequence continues at coordinate 13,198,946 of NW_012267232.1, forward strand.
TAGTCTTCTGTAGGTTATGACTGCAGTGATAACTACAATTTATTTATGGAAAGTAAATAATCCAAAAACTGCATTTATAATAATTTTACTGAAATTGACACATACTTCAAATGTCCCATTATATTCTAAATATACATATATATACACTTTATAAGTAATAAAGAATACTTTTTATCGTGAAAATACTGTACAGAGGAGTTACAATTACATGGGTAAGATAATGAGTACATTTCTTATCAAGCATTGTAGCCTCCTCCTTTGTTTCCCCTTCCCATCCTTTCCCACCCTCCCCCAATCCCTCCCATGAGAGTTGAAAAGTTCGTTTTTGACATAATGACTTGCACATCTCATTGTTGCAATGGGTCCACCTGTATTCCTATTTAAATGATTTGTTTTTCCCCTTCCCCTCCACAAATTATACCGACATCAATATACAGTGAAAGCAGGGATTATACTGTGGGGGAAGGACATACAAAGCAACAAAGATATAATCTTATAAATGTGTTAGAATAGATCGCATGAAACAGAAAAAAATTGAATACATATCTTAGGGTTCATTTCCCTAACATCACCTTATCTGACCTTTTCTGCTTGACTCAGACATGTACTAGATATTGCAAATAAGGGAACTTATGGGACCTATGCTTCTTTGGGTCTGGCTTACTTCACTTAATATAATTTTTTCCAAGCCTTTCCATTTCCTAACAAATGGGGCAATGCCATTCTTTCTGATGGAGGCAAAGAAATTCATTGTGTATATATACAGACACTCTGAAAACATTACAGGAAGGAATAGGAGAAACCCTAGGTCTCCTTGGTCAAGCTGAAATTTTCTTAACAGAGACCCAGAAACACAACAAATCAAAGAAAGTTTGGACAAATGGTATTGCATGAAATTGCAGAGCTTCTGCATGGCAAAGGACATAGCTAGCAAGATCAATAGAAAGCCCATGGATTGGGAGAAGATCTTCACTAGCCATACAATGGACAAGGGTCTCATATCTAAAATATACTTGGAACTCAAAAAATTAAATCCCCCAACAACAAATCCTCAAAGAAACAACTGCCCAATAAATAAGTGGGCTAAAGACTTAAAGAGAAACTTCTCTAAAAAGGAAAGAAGGATGGCCAATAGACACATGAAGAATTGCTCAACCTCCCTAGCCATAAAAGAAATGCAAATCAAAACAACATTGAGATACACCTCACTCCAGTTAGAATGGCTAAAATCAAGATCTCTAATAACAACAGATGCTGGAGGGGATGTGGACAGGAGGGAACCTTACTTCATTGTTGGTGGGAGTGTAAACTTGTTCGACCACTTTGGAAAGCAGTACGTAGGTTCCTCAAAGGACTCCACATAGAGTTCCCCTATGACCCAACAATCCCACTTTTGGGCATTTACCTAAATGTTTACAAACAAGACCACACTAAAGCTACAAGTACAATTATGTTTATTGCAGCATTATTTACTATAGGTAAGATATGGAACCAACCCAGATGCCCCTCAGAAGATGAATGGATCAAGAATATTTTTAAGTGTTTGATGTTGGAGAATCCAGTAATTTTGTTGCATGTGAGTGTGTTTTATTAATAAATGTAACTTAGGAAACATTCTGGAGACTAAAACGTATTAAAGAACATTCAAAGCAATAATATGCTTACTCTGAGGAAAATGTGTTTTATAAAATTTTAAGATGTATTATAACATATAATTGATTATAACATAATGTTTTGAGTAAAATATAAGCAAATAGCACAGGTACTCACATTCACACTTTTATATTATTCTCAGTTTTTAAATGGTGGCAAAAATATAGAATAACTGAACTATTAGGTGTTTCTTCATAAAAAATGATTATTACATATCTGTACAGGCCTAAGGTAAACACAACATGTAGAATGGTGGAATATTTTAAAGTACCATACAAGGTGAAAAGACAGAGCTTCATTTTTTTATTTTTAAAATATATACTTTTTATTGTAAAGATATTATATAGAGGGGTTACAGGTACATGAGCAAGGTAATGAATACATTACCTATCAAGCATTGTTACCCCTCCTTTGTATTTCCCCTACCATCCCTTCCCTCCCCACTTCCCAAACTCCTCTGTCCCACACCACCGAATTTTTAGAGTTCGTTTTCAACATAGTGTCTTGTATGTCTCATTGTTTTCTTATTTCAGCATTTTGTTATTGCCCTTCCCCTCCTCAAATTAGAAAAATGTGTAAACAAGATGCAGGGCACCAGAATCAAATACAGTGAAAACAGGGGTATACTAAGGGATACAAACATACAAGAGAAACAAAAAAATCACATAGTTCATTATAAGTACATTAAAAACAACAGCAAGAAACAAACACCTCCTATCCCTATCTTGGGGTTCATTTCACTTAGCATTATTTTATATGGTCATATGTACATAGCTTTTGACCACTACTGCTTGTCTTAGGCATATACTAGTTATTGCAAATAAGGGAAACCATGGAACTATGTTTCTTTGCCCTGCCTTACTTCACTTAATATAATTTTTTCCCAAGTCTTTCCTTTTCCTAACAAATGGGGCATGTTATTCTTCCTGATGAAGACATAGATAGATAGATAGATAGATAGATAGATAGATAGATATAGATATATGTGTGTGTATATATATATATATATATATATATATATATATATATATATATATATATATATATACCACATATTCTTGATCCATTCATCTTCTGAGGGGCATCTGGGTAGGTTCCATATCTTAGCTATGGTGAATAATATTACGATAAACATAATTGTGCTGGTAACTTTATTATGGCATTGTTTGTGATCATTTGGATAAATGCCTAAAAGTGGGATTGCTGGGTCATAGGGAATCTCCATACTGCTTTCCAAAGTGGTTGAACAAGTTTACACTCCTACCAACAATGCAGTAGGATTCCCTTTTGGCATCCCTCTAGCATCTGTTGTTATTAGATTTCTTTCTTTCTTCTGATTTGTTTGTAGTTATTATTGTAAAACTACTTACAGAGGGGTTACAGTTACATGAGTAAGGTAATGAGTACATTTCCTATCTAGCATTGTTACCCTCTACATGTATTTCCTCTACTATCCCTTCCCTCTCCACCTCCCTAACTCCCTTCCTCTCCCCAAATTAGAAAAATGCAGGGCACGGCACAAGATTCAGGGCACTGAAATCAAATACAGTGACAATAGGCATTATACCTGGGGGAAGAACATACAAAAGAAACAAAAAAATCACATAGTACATTAAAAACAATAGCGACAAAGAGAAAACCTCTTGTGTCTCTATCTTGGGGTTCATTTCGCTTAGCATCATCATGTATGATCATAAATACATAGTTTTTGACCTTTTCTGCTTCTCTTGTCAGATTATCCTACATGTATAATAGTTATTACAAATAAGGGAAACCATGGTACCTATGTTTCTTTCGGTCTGCCTTATTTCACTTCATATTCTAGCCATTCTAAATGGGGTGAGGTGGAATCTCAATGTTGTTTCGATTTGCATTCCTTTTATGGATAGTGAGGTTGAGCATTTCTTCATGTGTGTATTGGCCATTCTTATTTCCTCTTCAGAGAAGTTTCTCTTTAAGTCGTTAGCCTACTTATTAATTGGACTTTTTGTTGTTGTTGTTACATTTTGTGTGTGTGTGTGTGTGTGTCAGTTGTGGGGCTTCAGCTCCAGGCCTGGGCATTATCCCTAAGCTCTTCAGCTCAAGGCCAGCACTCAACTGCTTGAACCTTAGTTCCACTTCCAGTTTTCTGAGTGTTTTATTAGAGATAAGAGTCTCAGGGAGTTTTCTGCCCAGGCTGGCTTTGAACCTTGATCCTCAGATCTCAACCTCCTGAGTAGCTAGGATTGCAGGTGTGAGCCACTGACACCCGGCAGGTGGTTGTTTCTTTGAGGATTTGTTGTTGGGGGATATAATTTTTTGAGTTTTAAGTATATTTTAGATATGAGATCCTTGTCTCTTGTATGGCTAGTGAAGATCTTCTCCCAATCAGAGGGCTTCCTATTGATCTTGCTGGCTATGTCATTTGCCTTACAGAAGTTCTGCAGTTTCATACAATCCTATTTGTCCAAATTTTCTTTGATTTATTGTTTTTCTGGGTCTCTATTAAGAAAAAATGGATGAATTTCTAGCAAATATTGACATGCCCAAACTAAAACAAGATGATTTAAACCAATTTAACAGACCCATAACAAGCATCGAGATAGAAACAACATTAAGAGGCCTCCCACCCAAGAAAACCCCAGTACCAGATGGATTTACAGTGGAATTCTACAAGGCCTTCAAAGCAGAACTCACACTAATACTCCTCCAACTCTTCAATGAAATTAAAAGTGAAAGTTCTCTTCCAAACTTTTTCTTTTTTTAAAAATTATAACCTATTTTTTTAATTGTAAAGATACTATACAGAGGGTTACAGTTACATGAGTGAGGCAATGAGTACACTTCCTCTTGAACATTGTTACCCCCTCCATTGTTTTCACCCTACCATCCCCTCCTTCCCTCCCTTCCCCGAGGTTCTTTTTTTTTTTTTTGATTGTGATTAAGTGATTACATAATTTCTGGAAATTCACAGTATTGTGGAATAATGA
>NW_012267232.1:13207927-13298923 GCF_000151885.1 Dipodomys ordii
CTCTTCAATTTTGTTTTGGTGTGTCTGTCTTTGCTTGGTTGCTGATTCTGTATTGGTAGAGAGAGTCTGTGCCTGATCTGGGTTCTGTTGGGAGCCTATTTCCAGCTGCTATTCTGACTTACTTAGGATTCTCAGCTCTCTGCTGTAGATTGCTGGCAGTTCCCACCTTTGGAAGAGTTGAGCAGCCTAGACTGCTTGTGTTTGCTCCTCTGGGTGCTCTTGTGAAGAACAGATGCTCTGGATGCACTCTCCCAAATACTGGAGTCTGCTATGGGCTCCTGATGTGTTTTTGTTTGATTGTTTTGGGCTAGTTGTGGGCTTGAACTCTAGGTTTGGGTGCTGTCCCTCAGCTCTTCAGCTCAAGGCTGGCACCCTACCATTTGAGCCACAGCACCACTTCTGACCCTTTTTGCTTTTGTGATGCTGAGGAATCAGATCCAGGGCCTCATACATCCAAGACTATCACTGTATTGCTGAGCTGCCTTAACAGCCTGAGCTCCTGCTTACTATCAGGTGCTGGCAGCCTGTGTAGCCCAATTCCCAGCCTAGGGTATATGGGTGGAGTTTTGGTGGGGTTTGAGCTTCTCTTGTCCTGAGCCTCCAGGTCTTTTGTTGTCACAGGCGTGCTTCCCGGGGAGTGTTGTTTTCTGGTTTTCTCCCCTCTGTTGAGGCATATGCTCAGCTTTTTACTTCAGTTGGGAGGAGTTGGTTGTGTTGTTCAGGTGCCGGATCTCCGGGCCTGGTTCTGGCCCCAGCCTGGAGCGCGCACGTTAGGCCTGTGCTGATGTGTATACCACCTAGGTTATGCAGCCTTGAGCATGCTCATTAGGCCTGTGCTGATGTGTATACCACCTAGGTTATACAGCCTGTGGGACACAGTTCAAATTTCTTCTACTGTTGGTGGTCTTGACACAGGGGTGCTGTTCCTGGCTTGGGCATTTAAGCTCCCTTCCAGGGGCACTATTGCTCTGGCCTGGCCAGCAGAGTGTGCTCCACGGGCTGGTGGAGCTCTCAAACAGTTCCCAGTTTTAGTGGGTCCTGTGGTCCGGGTGTTGGGGTAGGGAGTCTAGGTCAGGGTCTGGGGATTCCCTCCAGCTCTGGTCTCCCTTGAGGGATACACTGTCCCCTGTGGGGTACTCACCCTGGAGCTAGGTCATCAGTTGTTGTTGCAATCTGAGTTCAGTTGGGGTGGTTGCAGGCTGGGTTGGGCGGTGGTGGCTCTTGTGATTCTTTTATGTCTCTGCCTCTGTCGAAGCTGTCAGGTCAAAAGTGTCCACGCTCAGGTGGCTTCTTCGCGGGTTGTGATCTGCAGGCAGCCGCCTGTGCCTCTGGGGCCCGGGCAGCCCCGCCAGGTCGTTGCGATCACGATTGGGCAGGTAGTCTGCCGACAGGTCCCTTTGTCGTGCTGCTGGTGCGGCTTTGGCAGGATGGGGCCTCTCTGCTCCGGGGGAGAGTGAGGGGTGGGGGTGGGCCCTCGTGGAGACTCCCAGCTGGTAGGTTTCTCTGTTCCTGGCGATCTGCTGTTCTGCAAACTGGTACCTGGTGATCTGCAAGCGGCCCCCTGTGACTCTGGGGCTCTGGCAGCCCCTGCCAGGCTGGCTGGCGGGCGGCTTGGCGCACTGCCGCACGGCCAGTAAAGGTTGGGGGAGGGGTCTTCGCTTTTCTCTGTTCTGAAATTCTTCTTTTCCTCTCTTTCTTTTTTTGTTATTTTCCGCATCTGGTTTTTCTCTGAGTGTTCATCTTTTTGTTGTTGTCAGTCTCTTGGGGAGATTAAACATTGGAACTCGAATTCTCTTTTTGGTTGGAGAGAGCTGTGGTGTTTCCCTACTGCCCCGTCGCCATCTTGGTCCCTCCCAAACTTTTTCTATGAAGCCATAACCCTCATCCCCAAACCAGGCAGGGACTTATCAAAGAATGAAAACTATAGACCCTTCTATGATGAACTTCGATGTAAAACTTTTCAACAAAATTTTGGCCAATTGACTTCAACAACTCATCCATAAAATCAAACATCATAATCAAACAGGATTCATTTCAGAGATGCCAAGCTGGTTCAATATATGTAAATCAATTAATATAATTCATCATATCAACAAGAGCAAGGATAAGAACCACATGATTATCTCAATAGATGCAGAAAAAGATTTGACAAGATCCAATGACAAGATCCAAGCTCTGGAAAAACTAGGAATCCATGGAACATTCCTCAATATAATAAAGGCTGTGTATGACAAATATACAGCCAGCATTATACTTAATGGCAAAAACCTAAAGCCATTTCCTTCAAATTCAAGAATGAGATAAGAATATCCACTCTCTGTACTTCTTTTCAATTTAGTATTAGAACGCATAGCTAGAGCAAAAAGACATGATGTAAACATAAAGGGGATTGAAATAGGGAAAGATGAACTAAAACTCGCCTTTTTTGCAGATGAGATGATCTTGTATTTAAAGAACCCCATGGACTCCCCGACCAAGTTACTCCAAAGCTTGTTTGAAGTTTCTAGCAGGGAAGCCCAACTACTCATATACCCTTGAAAGAAGACCTGTCCTCCTCTATTAAGGATGGATTTCATATGACCACATGAGACAACGTGGTTATATGACACAATTGGTTTTTTCTTTCTTGCTATTGTTTTTAATGTACTTATAATGCACTATGTGATTCTTTTGTTTCTTTTGTATGTTCTTCCCCCACGGTATAACCCCTGTTTTCACTGTATTTGATTTCGGGGTTCTGCATCTTGTATATATATTTTTGTAATTTGGGGAGGGGAAGGAGTATAGCGTAATGCTTAAATGGGGATGCAGTTTGACCCATTGTGATGATGAGATATACAGGACACTATGTTAAAAACAAACTTTACAATGTTGGGGGGGAGCAGGGAGGATTTGGAGAGGTGGGAAGGGAAGTGATTGTAGGGGGAAAACAAAGGAGGAAGTAACAATGCTTGCTACAAAATATTCTAATTACCCTATTTATATAACTGTAACCCCTCCTTACAGTATTTTTACAATAATAATATATAATAAATAAATAAAAATTGATGGCTTTGCTGTATGCCAATAATGAGAAGAGTGCAGCTGAAATCAGGAAAGCAACTCCTTTTGCAATAGCTCCACAAAAATAAAATACCTAGGAGTTAACTAAAGAAGTGAAGGACCTCTATGATGAAAACTTTAAAAACCTGAAAAAGGAAATTAAAGCAGAACTAAGGGAGTTGAAAACTCTCCTGTGCTCCTGGATTGGGAGGATTAATATCGTGAAAATGGCAGTACTGCCAAAGGCTATCTACAAATTCAATGCGATACCTATCAATATCTCAACCTCATTCTTCAGTGAAATAGAAGAAATAATCCAAAAATTCATATGGAACAATAGAAGACACCAAATATCTAAAAAAATCCTTAGCAGAAAGAACAGTGCTAGAGGACTATCAATACCAAACTTCAAACTCTTCTACAAAGCCATAGTAATCAAAACAGCTTGGTACTGGCACAAGAACAGACCTGAGGACCAATAGAATAGAACTGAAGACCCAGGAATTCCCAACGACCTATAGCCACCTAATCCTTGACAAGGGACCTAAAAAAATGAATGAAAGAAAGACAGCGTTTCAGTAAATGGTGCTGGCAAAATTGGTTTAACACCTGTAGAAAACTAAAGCTATGTCCTATCTATCACTCTGCACCAGAATCAACTCAATATGGATCAAAGGCCTCGAAGTCAAAGCAGACACCTGAAAATATTACAGGAAGGAATTATGAGAAACTCTAGAGATCCTTTGCACAGGCTGAAATTTTCTTAATAAAGATCCAGAAACACAACAAACCAAATAAAGGTTTTACTAATTTTAATAATCATTTAATTATTTTGAGAACAGGATCTGCATAAAAATAAGATCCTATTTGATCACTGTTGCTTCAGTAAGATTTAGTAAAACCCTACATTTCTAGCCATTGAAGACTCAGTAATAAGTGAAATTAACTGCCTAAATGAATCAAGTTTCTCTTCCAGTGAAGAGTCAAAGTGATGAAGATAAGGCATGTAAACTTAGATTCAAAGAATACATTCCAAGACAGAGAGTTGACAGATAGAAAATGGGTAGATGATAGACAAGAAGTAATAGGTAAATAGATAAGTCAGATAGATAGATAGATATACACATGACAGAGAGATAATAGTTGATAGAAGACAGAAATATAGAAAGGATAAATAGCTAAGAGACAATACATAAATAGACAGATGATGGTAGATATGTAGACCAACAGACAGACAGACAGACAGATGATTGATAGATAGATAGATAGTATATACACATAAATACATTTTGTGCAATCCTGTTAAGGATAGAATTTAAGATGGGATACAGGGAAGGCTTATTTGAGAAAGTGACATTAGAGTTATGTGTATTTTAAGATCTGTCATTCTGGACTAATGTTAAGGGATAGCATATACAGAAGTCTAAGACAATACTGGCATTCCCATAGCAGGGCACCAGAATGAACAATGAAGGGTAAAGGAGAAGGGTGGGAGAGATGGGAAAGATGGCAGGTCATTTTTGTTTTCAGGCTACAAAGACACATGGGCTAGTTGTGTTCCACCATATCCTCAGCATCTAGTTGAATATCTGATAACCTGACCCATAACTAAGGGATATTGTATTCCTTTCACAGGGCACAGAATCCCAGGGAATTAATCACTTCAGGGGCAGTCAACCTTGAATTAATATCTAGATAAGTATTCAACTTTGTGGGTTCTCAGGTGAGATAACCTGAGCCATCTTCTCCTATAACACAGAATTTCTTATTGAGATTTATTGTCACAAATTTGTGTATGTGGGGGGCAAGGGGGATTTTAATTTAAAATCTGGATCCTGTGCCTGAGGTTTTGGGATTTTTGTTTGTTTATTTGTTTGCTTGTTTAAGACTAGACAACTACCACTTGAGCCAAAGCTTTCTGATGGTTAATTGAAGGTAAGAGTCTCACAGACTTTCCTGCCCAAACTGGTTTAGAACCACAATCCTCAGATTGAATCAACTAGGAATTAAGTAGGAATTAACTGAGTTAACTAGGATTACAGGCATGATCTGCCAGTGACCAACAAAATTTGAAGATTTTAAGGTTTAATTGTAAATTATTGAAAAATTCAAGAAATAAGATCACAATCTATTTTACATTAAAAATCATTCTAGTTGCACGTAGGAGATGAGTGTGAGTTGTTATCTAGTGTGCAATTAGGGAATCCACACAGCAATATTTCAAGCAGGAATCAATTGTGTTGTACATAGACTGGGTCAAAAGGGCTGTAGAAAAGTGTTAAGATTCAGGATTTAATTTCAAATAGAAGACTGGATAGAAAAGACAGTAGTAAAATTCTTGGAATTCTGTCTTGGGCTGAAAACTATGTGGCTTTTTCTGTGATAAAGTGGTGGAATTTGAGTGTTTGCCTTTGCCTATAAGATATCGCAGTGTAGATGTAGAGAGAGAAATAGGTCAAGAGCTTATAGGAAAGATAAGATTTGAAAAAGTCAATTGGGAGTAGAGATAACGCCAATATCTCTGGTTTGGTAGAGTACATAGAAAAAATGTGATAGAGAAGATTAGAGTGTCAAGGGCAGAGTCCCCAATATGCCAACTTTTTAGAGATCAGGTAGTAAAGAAAATAACCTAGCTTGAAATAAACTTTAGTAGGAAAACCAGGGTATCTTAACTCTTTTTCACTTACCATCCATGAATTTATAAGAATATATTCTTATTGTGCATCAAATGCATTTAATCAGCCTTAACAAACAGTGAATGCTGCTCTCAAGGAGATCATGGAATAATAGAGATTATACACAGGAGAATTCACATGTGTGAAAAGTATAAAACAGTAAAGGTTCTTATTCCTCTTAATGACAGGGATCTGAAATGCATTCAAAGGATAATCTTTGCACTCTATTTCTTAAAAGAAATTAAAGGACAGAAGAGTGGAAAATGGTCAATCAAGGAAGCTGAATTCTATCGAACATGGGTAATGTGAAGCTTCTACATGAAGCTTCTTCTATGAGAAGATCTATATTTACCCGGCTTTAGCAATTTTGTTAAATCATGCTATGGCGATCTTGAAGGCCAGATATCACTGAACGTAAATCTCATCTTGCAGGGAAGAAAACTGGTAAGGCATGGTAAGACTATTCTGCTTATAGTCCCACCATTAATAATCAACAAAGCCAGGATGCAGGCTCATGCATGAACATTCTGTCATCAGAGTTTAGACTGGAATGTTAACAATTACATAGGATGTGAAGGAGAGGATTGTATTGAGGCAGAGGTAGCTGTGAACTAGCAACATGCTGTTTTGAATTATGAAATGCTTATACCATGGTATTGTTTGTTAAGATATCAGAAATAGGTGAGCAAGAAAGATTGGATATTTTATAATTTTTACATTTAAATTAAAGGTAGTCTTCAGCTATTATTCCTGAGAGCATACATCATTTAATTAAAATAAAATAACATTTTAAAAATTATTTTATTTGTAGAGATGACAAAGAGAAAAAGTTCTCAGCAACTTCCATGATAGTAAAAATCTGGCATATAACAACAAAATGTGGAACCTTTAAGAACACTGCTTTGTCTATGCCAATATGACACCTAGCAAATAGCAAATCTGGTTCACAACTGTTGGGCATCCATGTGGCTTACCCTACATCATGCAATGTGTCATAGCCAGACCCACAGACTGTATTTATAAATATTCAGTGGAGATTTCTAATGTCATATCTAATAAAGCCAAATAAAATCATGGTTTCTAGAAACTATGGCATAAACTTGCTTTAGATTTTATTGCTGAGATTATGCTTATCTCTAGATCTGTGGGGCAGGATTGGCAGGGAATGTTTTAATATGATTCCACATATTACCTTTCTTATTCCAAATTCATCTCCAACCATCTATGAATGGTTTATAAGGTTTTTCTATGGTACACTTACAGAGATATCCAATGACTCACATAAACAATGTTGTCTGGCAATTGACTATAATTTGGAAATCACCAATGATAAAAATGAAGACTTTTTAAATAATTAGCATAATCTTCCCTGTTTTGGCCCCACAGACTTACTAGCTTGCATTTGGGTAAATATGGGCTTTTCTTTAACCCTTAAATGTGACCTAGAGTTAACACTGAAGTTTAACTTAGTTGTAACTAACTAAAAAAATCAAATCATACTTTACAGTTCCTGAATCATAAGACAAATTAGAATATCATTTGAGACTCATAAGTGGTTAGTAAATGAGTCACTCTGAACTGATGTGATCACTCAATCAACTTCTCTTGCTCAAAATATTACTTACATCTTGGCATCTGTAATTAGAAGGAAAAAAAGAGTGAAATTGGATTTATCCACAAAGAATTTCAGAAATACAAACAATCTTTTGCTTTGTTTATGGCAAAGTGTCCACATTTTTACTTAGTTTTTACCTAGTTTACCTATTATCCTTTCCTGATGTATGTTTTAACCTCTTACTGCAAACTCATCATTCTATCTCTATGTCATCTGTTGAGTTTGTCAAAGATGCCATTTGATCATCAGGAAAGTTTCATACATTATTCAGGCTTTTCTCTACTTCACACTCCCTTCTTCAAATCCCTTTGATCCCCAGAGAACACCACTATTCCTGCATCTCTCTCAAGCTTCACCTTCTTCAATGCAGATAAGTTGCAGAATTGAAGAGGCACCATGTCTGAAATGTTTTGTATTCTCTCAGAATTAAAAAAAAAAACAAAACATCTTTTTAAGCTGGCAACAGTGGCTCATGCCTCTATCCCTAGCTACTACAAAGGCTGAAATCTGAGGATTGGGGTTCAAAGCCAGAGCAAGCAGGAAATTCTGTGAGATTCATGTCACCAATTAAACATCCCAAAAGTGGGGAACTAAAAAGTTGGGAATAAAATGGTAGAGCTCTAGCCTTGAGCAAAAAAGCTTAGGGAAAGCTCCCATAACCTAAGTCCCTGAGTTCAAGCTCTGGTACTGGCATACACACACACACACACACACACACACACACACACACACACACACACATCATCTCTTTAAATCTGATAGCAAACAAATCAATGAAGCTTTAGGTTGCTGCTACATATTTTCCTGAATATTATTGTGAACTAGTTCTTCGGGTTTTTTTTTTCCTACCTGCCACAGAAAGAATTTCCAAAATGGTCCTCCAAATCCTCAACACCTGTAAGTATGATTATTTTTTGCATTACGTGATATGCTTTGCCTTAGAAAATGGAGATTACCTGGTGACTTTATCACATCAAATGAGTCCTTCAAAGCAGAGAGCTGTCTTTGATGGTCAAAAGAGATAACAGAGATTTAAAGCACAAGTGAGATTCAATGCATTGTTGTAAAATCTGAGCAAAGAAAATGTGTACCCAGTGATGTGGGTAGTTCATAGAGCTGAGCAGTCCCTGGTTGACATTCAGTAAGAACATTGAACGTAAGTCCTACACATATAATACATTAAATTCAGCCAATATCGAATTGCTATTGAAGACATATTTTTTCTCCAAACTTGAATATACAAACTCTGCCTCATCAACTTTGTGATTTGGGACAGAAGCAACTATTTTAAGCTGATCTTAACATATATATGCACATATATATAGTATATATGTATGTGTGTGTGTGTGTGTGTGTGCTTGTGTGTGTGTGTGTGTGTGTGTTGTATACAAGAAAAGCAGACTATCTCTGAGCTAAACATCAGCCAAATAAAAGTGATCCTGTCTACAGTGATTTTCTACTCAGCATTAGTAAAGTAACATCATCATATATAGAATAGAATGTTGAAATCATGAATATTATCAAAAATTACATCTCTGTGTTCACTTACATTGGCTCAGTTTTAATGTTCATTTAACCCTCAGTGTCATTTCATAGGTTCTGGACAGAATATTTCTAGAGTATAATGAAGATTATGATAACTATACATAAATATATTAATATTTAACCTCATAAAAGTAGGTAGTGCTTCTAAATACCACTTTGTTACTTTCATTGAAACTCAGCTTTGTCCTCATTTAGATTCTTGTGAAAACTTTTGTTACTTGTAGCAGTGTTAGCCCAATAGCCTCCTCTCTCATAGCTCAGCAAGATCTTTCCCTGGGCAACACCAGCCCATTTAGTAAAGGCAGTGAATGATTACCCTCTACTCCTTCCACCTGAGGGGGCTCTCCTTTGGGATAGCTATAACCATCAAAGGCTGCAAGATCCCCTAAACTGCACAGGTCATATGGCTCAGCTGAGAGGCATTCCTTTGGGGCAGCTATAGCCATATAAGGCAGCAAGATTCCCCAAATCTTGGAGGTTATGAAGATCACCTGAGACAATAGCTAATGCTTTTCACTTTTCTTTGCTCTTTGCCACGGGATGTCTCTGTGATTTTCTGGAAAAGTCTAACTTACTCTAACAAGCAGTTAATTCAGAATTTACTTTTGTCCTTATCCAACCTTGATGTTTCTGTCATCACCTAGAGCAAGTATGACAAACAAGCAAATTCTCCTGTCTGTCATTCCTTCTATTTTAATTTGCCCCAAAATGTCAAAATTTGAAAAAGTGTTAACTTTCATGTTTTCAAAATATCAATTACTTTTTGTTATAAAAAGAAACATACTGCTTTGGAAAATGCCATCAATCCTCAAAGATCCCAGTTTCCTTTACCTCTGCACCTCCTTCCACCATCTGTCTATCTCTGATGCTCACTCCTGACTGTAATTGGAGATGATTATGATTTAATTTCCTTTGGATTATTCATTCATTACACTCACCCCCCCCCTCATCTCAGTATTGTTCCTTTCTCATATTCCTATTTGGATTAGGTGGCCTGTAACAAACATGTTCTTACCAATCACAATTGCGATTGGTAGAGTATTTGTACTTTAATTATTTTGAATCCATTAATTTACTAAAACCCACATTTATCAGAGCAGGATTTAGACATGATTTGTTCTCTGGTGATTGTAATTTACCATGTCTGTCAGATATTATATCTTCAATGAATTTGTGCTAAATAAGTTGTTAATGAAACCGTACCTGATTTGAAAATCAGTTGGGTGCTGGTGGCTCATGCCTGTAACCCTAGTTACTCTGGAGACTGAGATCTGAGGATTGTGGTTCAAAGCCAACCAGGACACAAAAGTCCTTACCTCCAATTAACTGCCAGAAAACTAGAAGTGGTGCTGAAGCTCAAAGTGGTAGAGTGATAGCTTTGAGCAAAAGTGCTCAGTATCCAGGCCCTGAGGTCAAGCCCCATGGATTACTCCACTCCCTCACTTATTCCTCTCACTCCCCCAACCCCAAACTTCCAGAACTTCTTCAGCCCATTTTCCAGCTGAGAATCTTAATCTAAATATGAAAGCCCACTCCCCCAAGTCCATGCCTCAGGTGACAGGCACCTTAGTTCCTCTAAGCAAGTTAGGCCAACACCTGGCTGAGCCACTGACTACATGATAGGAACCTGGCCATCTTAGGCCATTACCTGGAACTCTCAAGACACATCTTGCAACTCTCCAGCTACCTTTGACCCTGCCCCCCGCCACCTAGAACCCTACTTAAGTCCCTCTGCCCCTGTCCCCATGATGACTCCTGTCTCCTGTCTCTCTTCAGTTCACCATGGTCTCCCTCTTTAATTTTCCATTAAATTTGGTCTGGTCTGTTGAGTTTGCTTCCTGCTTTCTCTCTATTCTAATACCCTCATGACTCAGTTTACTCACATTACTTACGTATGCATAGAATACCAAATACAGTAACACTACTTACTGGATCTGTCAATATCGAGATGGGGACTGAGTCGTCTATCTCCTACTTTACTCCTTCTACCAATGAAAATGATGACAAAAAGAGTTCAAATGAGCAAATCTTCTACCCCAGTGGAAATGAATGCTTTACCCATCCCACAGTAGGTACATTTATGACAGAAGGAGTGATGAGTCCTTTATTTGGTGACTTTGCTCTCCTTTGCTGAGCCTCACTCCTGCCAGTGAATAATAATATATTTTTTTTAAGTTGAAAGAAAAAAAAACTTTTTCTCTTCTCCTTGATATTTTTCTGGCCATGTTATGCTACTGTAGCTACTTGGCCAAGAAATTCTTCCACTCCCCAGTGGAGGATACAAAATGTAGCTGATACTTTGACTGACACCAAATGAGGCCAAAGCTATGAGTACATTGGCTTGTATCAGAGCAGTAGAATACCTACAGTGGGATGGTATCTTTTGGTTTACTAGCCATTATTACTGGCACTGAAGTTACCATGAAGTTAATAAAGCCCGAATGTAAGAATCTTTCATTATATGGGTATCCTTCAAAGATCCTACACCTACTTTACTACTTAATAACTATTCACTCAAACCACATAGATAAATTAGCTCAAAAGACCTGCTTCCATACCTAGGTTTAAGTACTGAATGTGAATTTTCTGCCCCACTTTGAGGGGGAAAGGACATAAAGTTTTTGGGGAAGACAAAGGAAGATTATCCTAAACCTAGTCAAAAGAAGATATTGTTAACTAGTTTTGGACCACAGCAACAGGAATGAACATGGGGATCAAACTAAGGAGTCATCCGTTAAAGTCAGGAAGTTGCCAGAAATCTTTCCACCATCCAAATATTACAAATACTACAGAATCCATTATATGGAGATGTAACCTCTCAGAATAAGAGCATGCAGTCACAAAAGCAATAAGTACACCTAGAGTACCCTGCTGTTTCACCTACACTTCAAGGAAAATCTATTTGCTGAATTAAAATATTATGTCACCTTTTCAAACTCAGCCCAAGTATTATTCTTCCAGGAAGAAGCCTATAATATAAAGCTTGGATTTGTGTGTCGACATCTATAATACAATGAAACTATTCATTCCTCCCTCACTCATGGTACTTACCATAGTATCTCTTGTATGAGCTTTAATTCAGTGAGTCTTATTATGCTGAAAACAACTTCCAAAGTCAGGATTGAGGCCTATTGTGACTTTGTAGGACTCCATAACATAAACTATTACCTGATGTGAAGTAACTGATGTAGAATGTAGTTAAATAAAGAAAATGCCTAATTGAATTAGAAGCCTTTAGGAAATTAATAAGTTAACATATATACCATATTGGGAGTCTAAAACATAAACTCCATTGGGGAAAATATCTAGGAAAGTGAAAATATTCAGCTGAATTTGTGAGACTCATTTTTTCTTTGTAATTCTATCTTATCACTTGTTTCTACTCTCTAAAATTCATCTTTTTTCCTTCTGATTTAGGGTCTAGAAAAAAGAAGTCTCATTTCCCAATCAGAGAAGTATTTTCTGAGTGTATCTACACCTGGTGTATCACACACCTCTCCTATGCTAGTTTACAGAGAAATTTTGTTAGTAAGTGAGTAACTCTGTGAAGTAGCAGCTATAATGTTTCTTCAAAGTATAGATAAGTTGGGGTGAAAATATATCTTTTTGATTTAAATTTAAATGTTCATAGTAAAAATTTTATATATAGCAATATCACTATAAAAATTTGTTGAGGTGAGCAGTTTGATAATGTCACTAACTCAGAAATTCTGCAGGACTCAGTGCCAGATATCGTGAATATGTATTGATGCAAGCCTCAGCACATGAACTTAAAAATCTCAGACACAGACTCATCATTTATTTAAAATCATCATGTTCCACGAAATGCAATGAATAATACACTTATGAAATGCATGTGAATTATGTGCAACCCTTTTCCAGTAGACACAAACTTCTGCTGAATCCACATGATTGCATCTTATGTATATTTAATAGAAAAGCAGGTTGTTTCATGCAGATATTCTCTGAACAGAGATATAATGAATAGTGCTGTATCAGAATGAAAGATAAGCTGTCCCACAGAGTTGACTACAAAGACATCTAAGATGATAAGAAAAGAATAGTGTACCATGAAGGAATCAAATCAAGGTGGAAGCAATATAAGAGTATGTTTAAAAAGTTGGATTAGATATTTAAGATAAAATGAAGAATGACTTCTTGCTTTGTGAAACAGGAAAGCAAAAAATAGATAAATGCATTCCTATGGTGCCAGAGAATAACTAAGAAATATTGACAGAGTTTGAAGGCATCGCTTGTAGAACAAGTGAGCTGGGGTGATTTTCCTTAACACTAGAGACTCAGACAAAGAGAACTCCTTCTGAGGAAAGATATATAGCAACAATAAAGAGAGATGAATTTTAGAGAGTAGAAACAAGTGATAAGATAGAATTACAAAGAAAAAATGAGTCTCACAAATTCAGCTGAATATTTTCACTTTCTTAGATATTTTCCCCAATGGAGTTTATGTTTTAGACTCCCAATATGGTATATATGTTAACTTATTAATTTCCTAAAGGCTTCTAATTCAATTAGGCATTTTCTTTATTTAACTACATTCTACATCAGTTACTTCACATCAGGTAATAGTTTTTGTTATGGAGTCCTACAAAGTCACAATAGACCTCAATCCTGACTTTGGAAGTTGTTTTCAGCATAATAAGAATCACTGAATTAAAGCTCGTATACAAGAGATATTATGGTAAGTACCATGAGTGAGGGAGGAATGAATAGTTTCATTGTATTATAGATGTTGACACACAAATCCAAGCTTTAGATTATAGACATCTTCCTGAAGAATAATACTTGGGCTGAGTTTGAAAGGGTGACATAATATCTTAATTCAGCAAATAGATATTCCCTGAAGTGTAGATGAAGCAGCAGGGTACTCTAGTGTACTTACTGCTTTTGTAACACAAGGAGTTACCATCACCTCTTGGTGGAATCTGGTTCACAAGGCTGGCCTGAGATCCATGGAGACATTCCTTAAATTCAGAAGTTATTTTCCACCACTTCCATGGGTCTTTTCACCAATTTCTGAGCCTTTTTCCTTGTTTTGATATTATACATAGACTCAATTCACAGCAGTACTAGCTTTCTCAGGCTATAATATAGATATTCTACACAAGGCATTCCTAGAGCTCAATAAATTTAAATGACTTTATACTTTTGTCATGGCTTTAAAAGTTAGGTAGAGAATTTGAAGACTTTTATGTTAAAATTTTAGTAATTTATGAGTAAATTATTCTGACAGACATATTTTTTTTCATTTCTTTTGTGTGTTTGTTTTGTCTTAAGCAGTACTGGGGATTGAGCTAAACCATCCAGGCTTGACACTCTACCACAAGCCAAACCCTGGTCCTTTTATTTTCAGTTTTATCTTCCAGATAAATCTGCCTGCCTATTGCCCGGCCTAGTCTCAAATATGATCCTCTTACCTCTGCCTGCTGAGTATCTGGGAATACAAAAATGTGCTATCATATGGGGCCCAGTGACTAACATACATATCATGGTTTGATATCTTTGCCAAAGTGAATTATTCTGAATGAAGAGCTGATTTCCATTACCTCTAGCCAAAGGCACTTGGCAATGTCAGAAGTTATTTTTGGATGTCATGATTTGGAGCAATGTGCTCCTATTACCCAGTGGGAGAGAGAAGTTAAGGATGCTACTAAATATACTGTCATACCCAAGCAGTTCCTTATCACAAAGATTTATCCAGTCCCAAATTTCAGCAGTGCTGATCTTAAGCAAAGTAATAAAGATTTTCTTTTGTGTCTCCACCCTCCAGCACCCTATCTTATTAATATACTATCATTAGCATAAGATATTTACATTGCTTTCACTAATCAAAGTTATGCTTTTAAATCATTACCTATTTAGAATTTGTAGAGATATAAAACTAAATTTGCAATAAGGGAAAGTACCTACAGTATGAATTTTAAGATTATGAGGACAGATGAATCAAGCCTTAAAGACTGTAACTTTGCTACTAAACTATTTTTTCCCCAACATGATTCATAATACCACAGGATGCTTGGCAGTCTGCCTGGTAATTTGAGCTTATTTTGTAAATGTTGCTTTGCAAAGGTTTATTTCAATTAAGATTTGTATAGACAGCAGTGCAATATATAGCACTATCAGACACAAATAATATTTTCTAAGGTAGCACCTTTTATAAGGCCCATAATATTTATGTTTAGTATCAAAAATATCAAATAAGTCAATAGAATTTACCTAGCAATCACAAGTTCTAGGGTTTAATCCCCAACAACAATGACAGAGACAAAGCAAAACATATTGAATAAAGGAGTCTATTGATATAAATTTTATATAATGTAATTTTCATGATTTTTTAAATTAATGTCATCAAAATAGACACAATACAAACACTTTTTTTTTGCCAGTCCTGGGGCTTGAACTCAGGGCCTGGGCACTGTCCTTGAGCTTCTTTTGCTTAAGGCTAGCACTCTACCACTTATCCAGGGAGACTTTGTTCCAGACTACTGCAAGAGAGCAAAAAGGCACCATCCAATAAAAGTAAAAATGAAGACCAGAAAACACTGGATAAGTTATTGGAGAATTACCTAAGAAACACAGACAGGAGGTTGAATCCAATGGTTAAATCCTCTAATCCCTAATTGACCACTGAAGTTATTCTCCAACCCTCCCAGAAAAACTGAGGGATTTGAGATCATATTTCCCTCTTCATATAATTCAAGTTTAAAGGGATGGTTTTGGGGTCCATATGAAAGTATCTCTTAGTTATTGAATGCTTAAATTCTTGAGGGCAGATAGGTAAAAATTGCAATATTTTTTAAAGCAAATATTCTAATAAAAGTGGGATCGTGAGCCAACAGTTTGAATGAACTGTTAACAAGCAGAGGAGAATATTAAGACAATTTTAGTCTGACTTTAGGGAAATAACATTGATAGAAAAGACTAAATGAAAACTAAAATGGTACATGTAAATACACTAATTACCTTAATCCTGATAATTTTTATGAATACTATATTAAAATCATAAAATGGCTCCAAATTTGAATATACAATCCCTGTGCTTAAAATTCTCTGTGTATTTAGAAATTTTAAGAAATACTCTAATTTTATACAAGGAAAAAATACCTGCAGTTAGAAAGCTTAAATGTTTGATAAAAGCTCTAGTAAAACTTCATTTAAAAGCATGCATTTCCTGTGATTGGCATTGGAGTAACAGGATTTTTAACTTTTAACTTTGATTTTTCTATGTTACACGGGTTTTCTGAGCCTTCTCTATGCCCTCACATACTTTCCTTATTGCTTACCTGATGTACATAATGGTTTTATAGTATGGTAAACAGATTTCCAATGACTCAATTCTGTGCCCTCATGTCCTCAAGCAAATAATTCCTCTCTCCCCTTTGTATATGATAGGTTACCTGGCTACCTTTTCTTTGACTAGGACAGATCTTACCAGAGATGATGGATGGTAGTCAATACTGTGAGGATTTCATACTTTATTAGATTCTCTGTTAGTGAACACAAGGAAGATTTTTCCTGTAGTTTTGAAGGACATAACTACCATAGCACAGGAGGTCTCCATGGCTAGGTGCTGAAGAAGGTAATTGGAATTGGTACACCAAAAATCAGAAAGAATAGAGGAATTTTAATCCTACTATTACAAAGAACTGAATTCGGTCTACATTGTGATGATAGAAGAGAACATTTAGCCTATATAAATATCTTATATTTTTCTTTTGGTTGGTACCAGGGTTTGAACTCAAGAAACTGTTCTGACTTACCTTGATAATGTTTCATGCTCTACACTTGAGCCATACTTCCCTTCTTGTCTTAGTTTATTTCTAGACAGAGTTTTGTGGACTTTTCTGCCTTCAATGATCATTCAGATCTTACCCTTCAGAGTAGCTAGGATTATAGGAGTGAGCTACCACACTCCCAGAAGATACTTCAATTTCTATCTGATGAGACTCTGTTTAGAAAATCTAAGTAAGCCCCATTCTGACACTATAAAATAATTTGTGTTGTTCTAAGCTTCTTATATCTATGCACTAATAGGACATTATTATAAGAACATTGTCTTTTTGCCCGTGGTGAGGCCTGAACTCTGGACCTGAGCACTGTCCCTCAGCTCTTCAGCTCAAGGTTAGCACTCTACACTTGAGCCACAGTGCCACTTCTGACTTTTTCTGCTTATGTGGTGCTGAGGAATTGAACCCAGGGCCTCATGCATGCAAGGCAAGCACTCTACCACCTAGCCACCTTCCTAGCCCCTATAAGAACATTTTAAAGCAATGTTAGGACTCTGCAGAGTATATTTCAAAGTTCAAATTTTATACATTGTACTCTATCAGCTGTTTATTAGTTGTTTTATACAGGAAGTGTTAAAAATGGATATCAGTGATAATTATCCAAGAGAAATCCTTTTCCCATGTCATTGCTTAAATCATTGAATATGTCTTTGTGATTCTGCTCGCCATTCTGACCACTCACATGTAATGATCAGAGATGTCTATGTGTGCTTCTTTGATATGAATAACTTATACACTGTGGATCAAGCTATAATAGATTTTACTTTTGGAGAGACATGTGAGTTTCACATATTTTTTTTTAATTCACATAATCTACTAGTGAAAGCTCAAATAGGCATTTTAATAACTCAGGATTTGGTAACTCAGAAATTCCTTGTTCAAAAAGTTTATAATATAGTCATGAGTACAACCAACACACATGTCATTAGGAAGAGTTATTTCTTATTAAACCTCAGTCTCATATTTCATAGTAGAAAAGTATTTTGGATTTTTTAAATGTTTAATAGTTGTATTAAAGGATTGATTGTGATACTTCCAGACATACATATTCTTTCCATCAAAAAGACACAAGAGTTCTTTCTTTGTTGTTGTTGTTTTTAATGTACTATGTGATTTTTGTTTCCTTTGTATGTTCCTCCTCCTATGGTATATATCCTATTGTCCCTGTACTTTATTTTAGTGTCCTGAATTTTGTATATACATTTATCTAATTTGGGAAGGAAAGGGAAATAACAAAATGCTGAAACAAAGACACAGGATGACCTATCACGACACTGATAACTCACAAGACACTATGTTGGAAATGAACTTTACAACTTCGGGGGGGGGGTGAGGAAGGTGGGATAGGGAAGGGACAGTTGGAGAGCAACAAAGGAGGGAGTAACAATGCTTGATAAGAAACGAACTCATTACCTTACTCATATAACAGTAACCCCTCTATACAGCATCTTTACAATAAAATAAAATTTAAAAAAAATTCACAAGACAACTTATCTAATAACAAAAAAAAAACTGGGCATGGTGATATATACCTATCTGGTGAACAGGATGCAGAGAATTGTGTTATAGACCAACTTGTGTGTACATGCAGGACTCTATTAAAAAGAAAGAACAAAAGGGGTTGGGAATAGGACATAAGTATAAAGGCTATATATACCTGGCAAGTATATGGCCCTAAATTCAAATGGCATCCTCCTTCCTCTCCCCCCAAAAAGGTATTAAAACAACAACAACAACATGTGGCTTGAACTTAGATCAAGTGACAATATGACATCTAGAACCATTTGCTGAGTAATGTTGAATTTGAAAACTGAACTGAAAGGAATGACATTCTCTGCATCATTTGTAAGCCAGTATATTTCACGTCTGTATTTTTTATGTCTGTGTTCAACAGACTTAATATAAATCACATTTAATGAATCAATTTTGTTAATATGAGCCTGGCCTCGAGGTTGTAATGATATGAAAAGATATTCTTTGAGAGAAACTATTTCTGTGCCTCACAGAACCATGCACTTTCTGTTTCAGTGTATCTGAAATTAGTCCTCTGCTGAGAAATATACAAAGCACTGCTTTTATTTCATTTCTTTCTAGTCTGTATGCACATATGCAAAGAAACAAATAAAATGCACAAGATTTTCCATGTGCAACTAATCTACACACATAGTTTAGTATTGAACATAAATATAACGATAAATAGACTTCAAAATTACACAATTTGAGTGATAGAATACTCCAAAAAAGAAAAACATAAAAAATGCAATGTAAGAAAGGATTTGAAGAAGATTAGGAAAAATTGTGGCTGACTGGTTTCATTTCTGTTTATAGAGTGCTGTGTAATTTTGGGTAATTATCTAACTTATCTTTGGTTGTTATTTATCTTTTTGGGGGTCCTAAATCTCTCAGAAAACTATAAAATGAAAAGGTCGAATCAAATTAGTATGTTCCTAGCAGTTCCTGTGGAACACACATTTGCTTTGAGATGGGAATAGCATTCTCTAAGGGACGAAAAAAGGTTTCTCTGGTTAAATAAGTTTGGAAATGCTGAGTTAAACAAAGTAAAAGAGCTTTCTTTAGTGTGAGATAGCTTAGAGTCTTTAATATGCTAATGTGCACAACAACTCCTTCAGAGGAGAATTTTACTATTCAGTGAATCTCCAACTCATTTTACCAACTCATTCCAGCACTTCCTCTCTGCATACAATTAAATAAAATGCAGTGAGGTCAGTGTCCTTTGCAAAATGCTTTTGATAATACTAAGAAATTTTACTAGTAATAAGCCAGAAATGTATTTATACCTCCAAGTAACTATTATACAAATGTAATATCTATGCAGTGAGTTATTTGTTGGATGAAAAAACTACATGATATAGTCAAAGAATTTTTTTAATGTTTTAAAAGGAAAAGGTTTCTACAACGATAAATATGAAATATTTTTGAGTCTGAACATAAATCTTTCATTGAAATAGAATGTCTTTAATTTTTTACTACAGTAGAATACTATAAGATTTCTATAATGTCACCTTAATCTATATACTGTAATTCAACATGGAATAATAATATATAAGTACAGAAATATTTCTATTAATGATATAATCAAATGATGATTTTCAAGGATTATTTAATTACTGTTGATAGTAAAAGAGTCACTAGCTGGAAATGATTATTTAAATTATATAATCCTTTAGCCAGGCACCAGTGGCTCACGTCTGCAATGCTAGCTACTCAGAAGGCTGAGATCTGAGGATCTCAGTTCAAAGCCAGTCCTGGCAGGGAAAGCCCATGAAACTCTTATCTCGAATAAACCACCAGAAAATTAGAAGTGGCATTGTAGCTTACGTGGTAGAGCGCTAGCCTTGAGCTGAAGAGCTCAGCCACAGCGCTTAGGCCCAGAGTTCAAGGCCCATGACCGACTATAAAATAAGTAAATAAATAAAATATAAAAAAATTACATAATCCTTCAAAAACTGCCTTTTAGCACAGACCTAATATCACAAGAAATTCTTAAGTAACTAAATTTTAACTGATAATATCAAAATGAATAAGGAACAATTAGAGTGTGTAGTATATAATTAGTAGAAATTGTAGAGCAAGTTCTAGGTTTATTAAAAATATAGGCATAGGGTAAGCTCATATTAGAAAAGTAAAATAGAAAAGCAGTCTTTAAGAATGAATAATTAGGGCTGGGAAGTTGGCTCAGTGGTAGAGCGCTTGCCTTGCATGCCTGAGGCCCTGGGTTTGATTCCTCAGCACCACATAAGCAAAAAGAAAAAAGCCGGAAGTGGTGCTGTGGCTCAAGTGGTAGAGGGCTAGCCTTGAGCTGAAGAGCTGAGGGACAGCGCTCAGGCCCAGAGTTCAGGCCCCATGACAGGACCCCCCCGCAAAAAAGAAAGAATGAATATAAATTCATTCTATGAAATTATCACTGAAATAGAAATAAAATGCAATGCATACTTTTGTACAAAAATTCAGAGTTTGTGAATAGAAACAATTAGTCACTATAAATTGTTACATGGTAAAGTCCCACTTAGATGGTGGGCATTAGCATATGTTCATGCAGTATTGTAGAGATGTAAAAGGTGGGCATTAAATAGCACAGCAATATATATATATTTAAATACTTAGTATATTTATAGATTTATAATATATATAACAACAAAGAGATGCTACTACAAAGAGATTCAAAATATGACCAAATTTCAGAAGGGAAATTTCCAAATGTATAGTACTATTTAAACAAATAACACATGCAAAAGTTTTTCATCTTAGGTGTTTCCACACCATGTTTTTTTTTTTTGTTGTTTTCATTTGCTTATATACAATACTCAGTCTTGTACTACAAACTTGTTAGTGGAAGTCAGCCATTCAGATATATTTGGAGTATTGAGACAGACTTAGCTTTAATTATTCTCTCTGACTATACACTTAATATACTGTGTGAAATGATTTCTTTTTTCTTTCATTTCTTTTCCTTTGGCTGTCACTGCTTTTACTTTTGCTACCCTGCATCTTGTGTATATATTTATCTGATTTGGTGAAGGGAAAGGGAATAATGAATTTTGAGACAAAGGACAAAGGGTGAACCAATTTGACAGCAATAATCACAAGACTCACAAGACTTACAAGACTGTGTTGGAACTTAACTTTACAACTTGGGATGGAGAGCCGTTGGGAGTAGGAGAGGTAAAGTGGTTGAAAATGAGGAGGGGGTAACACTGTTCGACAAGAAATGTGCTCATTACTTTACATATATAACTGTAACCTATCAGTACATCACATTTACAATAAAATAAAATATTATTAAACATGGACAATATGTTCAAGGAGGTTAAAATGTATATGATAGAAAGAAATATATGTAAATATCCATCAGTGCAAAATAACAATGATAATTATCCTAGGAGAAAAAGAGTAGTGTTTTATACAAAGAGAAAACTAAGGGAGGTTGATTCCACTATTGATAACCCAGTATGCTTCTGGGTCCCACATAATACAAATGAAGTTTCCTGAGAGTGAAAGATCCTTATATTACATTTTTTTTAATTTTCTGATTTGTATCTAACAGTTGTACAAATGTTTCAACGTGGTATTTCCCAATAATGTATACATATGCATTATGTATAGAATGAGTCCAAAGTCAATCTCTGCCTCATTCCTCTGCCCCCTTCTTAAAGCAATACCAACAGATTTTATTCTTGTCTTTTCATTCATGTGTCTAATGACTATGTTCACCACCTCTTTATACCCTCTCCCTTTCCCCTTCTCCCTTTTTGTTGGAATCTACCTTGAAACATTACCTGAATCACATCTTTACCATTCACTTTTGGGAGCTAGATTCCCCGATAAAAAAAAGAGAGCATGTGACTTTCTGAGTCTGACTTATTTTACTTAACATGATCTGAAATCTATCCATTTTCCTGAAAATTACTTTGTGTGTAATTGTGTTTGTCTTCCTGTCTGAATAGTATTCTATTATGCATACATATTTATATTTCATTCATCAGTCGATTGGTACCTAAACTGATTCCATATTTGAACTATTGTGAGTAGTGTGTCCATAAACACAGGTCTGCAAGTACCTTTTCCGTACGTTGACTTGCATTCTTTCACATATATAGATATATGCCCAGGAATAGTATAACAAGGCTGTATGGTAGGTCTCTCTTCATTTTTTAAGGTTGCTCCATATTGATTTCAATAGTGCCTGCACAAAATGACACTCCCACCAACAGTATATGAGAGTTCCTTTCCCTCTGTTTTCTCACCAGTGTTTGTTTATGTCCTTGATAACAGCTATTCCAATGCTGGTTAATTGGAATCTCAATATTGTTTTGATTGGCATTTCCTTTATGGCTAAAGATGTCAGACCTTTCTGCAGGTATTTATTAATGATTTGTACTTCCTTTGAAAACTGCTCGTTTCTTTTGTCCATTTACTAATTAGAATTTTTATAAATTGTTGGAGTTCTTCATATATTCTGGGTATTAAACCTTGATCTGATGAGTAAATGGCAAAGATTTTCAACAATTCTGTTGATTTCCTTTTGAGTCTGGTAATTATTTCCTTCACTTTTCAAAAGCTTTTTAATGTATTGAGATCCCATTTTTTGAGTTATTCTTATTTTCTGAGTAATTGGGTTCTATCCAGAGAAACATTACTTCTGCTTAATCCTCAATTTCCCTGTGATTTCAAAGTTTCTGTTCTTATGTTAATATCTTTGATCCATTTTAAATTTTTGAGAGATAGGAGTCTGCTTTTAAAAATGTACACATTGATATATAATTTTGCCAATATTTGGTGAATTTACTGTATTTTCTCCAGTGCATGTTTTTGGTGCCTTTACAAAGATCATAGTTTAAATACATATAAAAAGGAAGCAGAATATTGATGAATCTGATTGACTAAAAATCAATACAATTCTTATGAGAATTATAAAATATTAAAAACTGCAACAATAATTCATCTGTGTAAAGGAGAGAGAGGTAACCCTGCCTTGGAAGAAAAAGTGTTATAAATAATTTCTACATTAGAAATTAGCACAAAAATTTCTAATCCTAAATACATTTATACACCTAATAATAGAGACTTAAAATCAAACAGCCAGGACCAGTTAGCTTTAGGTTTGAAGTCCTTGTAAACTTCAGAGATTAAAAAAATGTTATTTTAAAAAATATTTCTTTTGTTACAGAACATGCATAGCATCTTCATAAATATGAATCATTCTCTCTTTAAATCTCTTATGAATTTATCATTTCTACACTTGCCAAGTATTATTTGCAACAGCTTTTTGCAGATTAAGGCTATTAACATTTGTTTCAGTTGCTGTTAATTTTTGTGCCAAATTCTTATGCCTTCTTTCTTTAGGGTTTATTGACACTTTATATGTAACTAACTAACACAGGGTGGCATAAAATGCCTTCAACCTACCAACACAATGCAATTATTGAACATTTCTCTTTGAATACCTAGTATCTTTAACTCCTAGTTTTTGCTGAAATAAAGGGGTATATATGGCACAAAGAGATTATATTTGGGAGCTTTACAAAGGGAAATCTACAATACATTCTTATAATTTATTTCTTGCTACTGCTCCCTTAAGGCAATCAATATAGTAATTCTTGTAATTTTATGATGAATTAGAATGGACTTCTCAGAAAAGTAAAACAATTTTTGAAGGCCTTCCTTAAATTCTTCAATCTTTGTTTAATATGAAACTGGTTAGAGCTCTTTTCTAGAGCTAGACTGATATTGATTGGTTGGTTCAAATTCCTTTATAATGTACAACAACACATTAATTGATCTCTTATTTTTAAGTGCCAGATAAAGAGTAAGTTAAAACAAATGTATAGAAGGGTTATAGAAAAGTGAAATCTGCTGCCTAAAATTACTCATGCTGAGAAACCATTCTGCCAAAACATATGTAGATAAGAAACAAAATGGTCAGCCTTTGTTGGCTAAGTACTTATGCAAAACTTTGTTCAGAAAACTATGAAAGATATGAACCAGTGTAACTAGATAATATTTGAATAAGCTTATGAAAACTGTGTGCAATAAAATTATTTTTAACATTTTCAATAGATATTACAAGTATAGTGAATGTTAGTATAAATATGGGAGGTATACCACATGTTTTATTTAAAACTACATCCCTAGATAAAAATATCTTAATATTTTCATTTGTGTTGGACTGGGGCTTGAGCTCAAAGCCTGAATTCCAACCCTTAGCTTTTTCACTCAAGTCTGGCTCTCTACTATTTGAGCTACATGCGTGTTTCTGGCTTTTTATTAGTTAATTGGAGATAAAACTCTTTTCTGGATGAATAAGATGAGGGTTTTCATTTGTTGCTATTGTTAATTTAACTATCCCTGGTTTACGATGATCCTCTGAAATAGACCTAAGAGTTTTAAAAACTAATAGAGGCAGTGGCGCTGTAGCTCAAGTGGTAGAGCGCTTGCCTTGAGCTGAAGAGCTGAGGGACAGTGCCCAGGCCTATAGTTCAAGCCCCATGACCAACCAAAAAAAAATAAATAAAAATAAAAACTAATAGAAAAAGAAAAGTGAATGTATAGATTTGATCATATGCTACATGCATTTGTGCATAGATATGCATTGTGAAATGCATGTAATACTAGACATGCTTCTGTGTATATTTGCATGTGGGTGCATAAATCATTCCAAATCCACATTCATCAAGGCTGCTTTCTATGGATTTTGTAAATCAACAGAAGCATCTGCTTGCCATAATCTCTGCTCAAGAGAATCAAAACTGAGCCACAGTTGGAAAAAACCAAAGCATCACAATTACATGCAGAAAGGAATCTTCAGATGATAGTTAAGCCTCAATGGGGTGATGCTTTATCTTGCAGCAGCTACAGATGGATAATGGTCTTTGCAGCATGAAGTTCTTAGCCTTAACACAGTCTTATAAGAGTCATTTGGTAGATAATCATTAGAAAACAAGGAAAAAATTTCTTATTGTGATTACCTATTACTAATTTATATTAATTTATGTTTTAATATTTAACTAATACAGACTTCCATTGTAAGGATAAGTGCTAAATCATATAGTATTTAAAGGGTTTCATTTTTATTTTCATGGTATATATTATGAGAATAAATATAAAGAAAATATTCATATGAGAGTTTATTCAGTTTGAAATCGTTTTCCATTTTAGTATCATTAAATTTGTCTGATTTTACTAATACAGCAACAGTGGCTTAACCTGTAGTTTTATTACAATTACACTGTCATAAATTTGGCTTTCTATTTGTATTTACATAGCATAACACTTTTTGACTATTTTTAAAATAAAATCATATACCTCTTAGTTATCTAATGGTAGGTAAAGAAGGAAGGTATAAAATGAGCTGTCAATAAGTAAATGTGTGTGTTCTTGTATATAGTTTTGCTAAATTTGGAAAATATTTTTATTTTATCAACATACAAAAATGCACACTATTTTCTTGCTTAACTGCTCAGGGTGGAGCAGGGTACTTGGTAGCTCATGCCTGTGATTCTAGCTTCTAAGGAGGTTGAGATTTGAGAATGGCTGTAAAAGCCAGACCTGGCAGGAAAGTTCATGAGATTCTTTTTTAATTGTTTTAAATTTTTTCCCTAATTTTTATTTTTTTGGTCGTTGGGCTTGAACTCTGGGCCTGGTCACTGTCCCTCAGCTCTTCAGCTGAAGGTGAGTGCTCTACCACTTGAGCCACAGCGCCACTTCTGGCTTTTTTCTGCTTATGTGATGCTGAGGAATAGAACCCAGGGCCTCATGTATGCAAAGCAAGCACTGTACCACTTTCCCAGCCTTTTAAAATTTGTTTTTATTTTACTGTAAAGATGGTGTACGAGGGGTTACTGCTGCATGAGTAAGGTAATGAGTCCATTTCTTGTCAAACACTGTTACCAACTCCTTTGGTGTTCTCCCACTATCCCTCCCCTACTCGTCTCCTCTCATGATGTTGTAAAGTTTTTTCCAACGTAGTGTCTTGTGAGTATCATTGTTGCAATGGGTCATCCTTTGCCATTCTTTTCAGCATTTTGATATTCCCCTTCCTTTCCCCAAAACAGATTATATATATATATGTATATATATGTATATATATATATATATATATATATATATATATATATAAAGAGAGAGAGAGAGAGAGAGAGAGAGAGAGCAGAATCAAAGACAGTGATTACCAGGGATACGCCAATGGAAAAAGAAAAATGAAATAGTACATTGGTGACGACAATTTTAATAACAAAAAAATAAAAACAAAAACAAAGACCTGCCATATCCATGTCTTGAAGTTCATTTCAATTAGCATTATTTTGTATGGTCATATATACATAGCTATTGATCAATTATGATTCTCTGCTAGGACTATCCTAGGCTTATACTAATTATAACAAATGAGGGAAATCATAGAGCCTAGGTTTCTTTGGGTCTGGCTTACTTCACTTAATATGATTTTTTCCAAAGTCTTTCCATTTCCTTACAAAGAGGTGATGCCATTCTTTCTGATCTCCAATTAACCACCAAAAAAGACAAGTGGAGTGTTGTATCAACAGTTAGAGCACTAACCTTGTGCATAAAAGATCAGGGACAGAGCTTAGACTTTGCATTCAAGCCCCAGGATGGCAACACACACAAAAAGGGAACAACATCAACAAAAACCCCACACCAAAGAACAACGAAAACGTCAGAGTGCCAAGAAAGGCAAACAACAAATATAGACTAAAAACCTATTCTTTCTGTGATACATTGTAATTCCCATTAAAATGCTTTAAATATACTTTAGTTTCATCACATAAATTCTAAGTGCTTTCAAGAAATGGAAGAAAGTCTGATGAGATTGAACGGGGTTTGTGTAAAAAATATGTTTTAAAGAGTAGAAGAGTCCTCAGGTGAGTTTTGGAGATGGGACATACAGCTTTGTGCATCTCTGTTGGGGAATTGGTGGGGGCAGCTCTTGTTCAATTCCTGCCTTCGTGAAAATCAGCAAATTAAACTAGTTGTCAAAAAGTGCAAATCATACATAGACATGGGTGTAAAGTACCAGCGTTACCTATGTTAGGTATGTATGCTGAGGGAAGTGTTGTTGATGTATCTGTATGAGAGAAGGATTGGGGAAACAGCGGAAGTCCAGGTAGAAGGTGTGTAGATGTTTCACTTCTCCAGAGTTTGAGGACTATGGCACAGTTGTGGACAATGGAGGCCATGAATATAAGCAGTCCTATTAGGCTTTTTTTCGTAAAAATGGCACTGATAAATCATCAGTTTTGTACATTTGCTATTGAATTCTACTTCTATCTGAAGAGCACTGTAAAATTTCTGCTAATTTGAAAATAACACTCACTTCCCCCCCACAACGTTACAAAGCTTCATATAGGTGCAGGTAGAAAGTGTGGTTTACTTAGCTTACGTTATTTCCTGACTTCACGTGCTGTTTTGATAAAAAAAAAATAAAACACTGCATCTGTTACACTTATTTCAGCTTACATCATTGAAGTAGGTATATGTTATAGATGAATTTAATTCTGCAATGCTCAGAATTCACAATAACATAATTAAATCTGTATTTGGAGAGTAAAGATTTTGCGATGATTAGAGAGAGAAATGGTGGGTAAAAATATTAATAATATTCACTGTTAATGTCATTCCTTAGAAAAACTGAGTCAATGCTCAACATAATCAGCTCCTGGAAATGGGTACTTGCAAGAGGAGGTGTGGAACAAGGGGAGAGGCAGATGAATGAAAAGGAGAAGGGAGGAGGTAATACATTCAGGATTTCATTATAGAGGACTACACAGTTAAGAGAATGGAAGCAGTGAGTGGGAAGGAGGTAAAAATGTTGAAAGGGATGACATTGTTCAAGATGCAGTGCACTCATACGCTGCTTCGTTAAATGACAACCCCTTTGAACTATTTATGATAATATGTAATGTATAAAAGTAATAAAATAATAAACAGAAAAAAATCATTGTATATACCTGAAAAGTGAAACCAAGAAACTTGAGGTGTCAAACTTGGGTTTGGGATAGATGGAGGAAAGGAGAATGAAGGAAGAGAAGACATCAAACATTTACCACATAAATTGACATTCAAACTGAAAGCTTTTTGTACAACTGTTTTAAAATATTTTTTAATTTAAAGAAAAATACCATGGTAATCTTTTTTAGGGTTACACACATAATTAAAAGTACCATACCGAGTGCCAGTGACTTGTCCATCTAAACTTAGCTACAAAGGAGGCTGAAATCTGAGGATTATAGTTCAAAGCCAGCCCAGGCAACAACATCTATGAGACTCTTATCAGAAATTAATCATCAAAAGTTAGAAATGGAGGTGTGGTCCAAGTGGTAGTTTGTCACCCACCCTTGAGCAAAAATGCCAAGGGAGAATACCCAGGATCTGAATTCAAACTCCAGCACTGGTACAAAATAATGGTTAATGCATATTAAGTTATGTTAACTAATCAATCACATTTATATTAATATAAGTAACATTCTTTGTGAAATATTCATATATTTCCTCCTTAAACCATAATTTACTGTTTTGTATTTGTGAGTTGGTTTTCTTTGTATAGTACATGTCTCTTAATATACAGTTATTAAACTGGGTATAATCACTCACATCTAGCTACTCTAGAGGCTGAAACCTGAGGATGACAGTTCAAAGCCAGTCCAAGTAGGAAAGTCCATGAGACTCTTATCTTCAATTAACCACCCAAATTCCTGAAGTAGAGATGTGGCTCCAGTGTTAGAGTTTTAATCTTGAGTACAAAAGCTCAAGGACAATGCCTTGGCCCTGAATTTGAGTTCCAGGACAGGAACAAAAAAAATCAACCTCCTCACTAAAATTTTTTTTTAAAGTCACTGTTCAAAATATTCAAAGTATAGTTGATTATTTAATCATTTAATTATTATGCCCTAGTGGTATCAACTTATGAACTGAAGGTAGCAAAATGCACCAAAAGTAGAATTGAATTCTATTTCAAGCATGCCTTTTTATTATTTTTAAGTATTTTCTACTTTTAAAATTTTATTTTATTGCCAAGATGCTGTACAGAGGGATTACTGTTACATGAGTAAGGCAATGAATATATTTCTTGTCAAACATTGTTATAAGCATGTCTTTTTAAAAAGACATCTTTCTTTGAGTTTCATGGAAACATGGTACCCTATGCAAAGTGTATAGAGAGTTTGAATGAAGGCCTCTCTTCTTTCTCAAGTAACTCAGGACACACTGCACATAAATGTACAGAAGTAAGATGGGTCATGTATATACACACCAACAAGAGTAAACTATGAGGAGATTTACAATGGTTCAATTATTTCTGTTTAGAAAAGATAGGAGTCAGTCTCTAATATGAATGGTATCTAGTGAACGAAAGAAGAAATCTGAAATGCTTCAGTTATCTAACAACACAAACCAAATATTTAAAATGTCCCTTTTTGACTATGCTAAGTACCAGGTTCATACAGACTTGTAATGCATGAATTGAATACTTAAGGAGCTTGCTTTGGATTCTCAGGCACTTGGAAGTGTGTGTAGTGTGTAGACTTTTATCAAGACTGACAGAAGGCAAAAAGAAGGAAAAAAGAAAGCATAACAGGAAAAGGCAGACACCGTATCTCTCATAATTTTTACTGTTTGTGCTGACCAGTGTCCAAGCTGGGATCTACAGAAGACCCCTCAGATTAAATATCATCATCCTTACGACAAAGTTTCCTTACTTCGTAATAGTGGTGTCATTACAGTTGTCTTTCATTCTGAAATTAAAAGAAAATACTTTCAAACCTCTATGTAAGGCTTGTTTTTAACTCAGTGAATTTATTTTATTTGAGCCAAAAATACTCTCCTTAAATAAAAACAGTTAAAGTGCTTGAGGTGTATTTTCTTTTCTTATGTTTTTAAGATTTGCATCTCTTGAACTTCTCCCCATTTTTCTTACTATAATTCTTTGCAGTCACTTGGTAACCTTTATTTTACTAAAGTGACTGATTTTCTTTTTTCTGAGCAACTGAGGAGAGATTCATAAAATAATCTAGTGCAATGGTAATTTGGAAATTAAGTGGAAATAAATGAGAAATTACTAATTTAGAAAAATACATTTAAAAATTAAAATTGCTCATCCATGAACCAATGGAGAATTCTATAACTACTGGGAAAATTCTTATACTTTACGTATCTTTTGGCATGTATATTTTAAAATGAATTTGCATTCAGTAAAAGCTAGGGATTTTACAGATGACTGATGCCTGTGAAAATGAGATTTCTCCCCTGAACTTGCTTTAATTAAAATGCTGTAAGTACGGGAACATTTCAATGTGCCAATCTCCATATTTGGTTAGTGCTAGCTTTCTAGAAAAAACGTTGCTTTGCTGTGCATTTTAAACAGCACTGTTGCCCAAATTCTGCAATGTTAATACATTACCTACCTAACACTTTGCACAAATTCTTAGTGAATAATATTGAATACATGATGATGAAATGTAAAAAGGGCTTTTGGTATTGTATGTCTTGTTCTGTTTTTGCATTTGTTGCCTGTTTTTAAAAATATTATATTAATTAAATTGGTACTAATGAATTTGCACACAAAGAAATATTTAATTGCAAACACCCAGTTTTGAAATGCTACAGCTGACATAATTCACAATCTATTCTTTTGGATAATTTGACAAGTTATATGTTGTGTTTTACCCATCATGACAGAGATGTTTCCTCTGTAGGAAGCTGATTGGATACCTTCAGATCACAGGACTGTATAACACAGAGGAAACAATATGTTCTTTTGCAATGATACACATCATTTAATCCTAATGGTATCAGAATTTATCATATCAGTGTATTTATTTTTTGTGATAAGATACACTATGAAAACTGGTTTCCATATTTCCTTCCAAACAGAATACTTGCCTCAAATACTGTAAGCCTCATTTTTTTTCTTTTCAGTTCTCTAATTTGACAAATTCCTTGAGTCCCCACACACACAGATTTTTAGACAACAACTGTTTTTAATTTGGTTTAATAACATCAGAAGTTAGACATACAGTGGAAATTATGTTTTGTAATGACACTTCAGCTTACTTAACACATTTTTACATAAAGAAATGTGAAAGCACTTCCCAGTTTGTTCACAGGACTTGCTAAATGTTACATGAAAAAAAATAAATTTGTTTTCATTCCACATACACTGGAAAACCTTTTAGTAGACAAAGTAACTGATGTGAAGAATATTTTTTAAGATGTTGAGTCTCATTCATGTCAATAGTATAATTATATAAATTCTAGTTCCTATAAGGAATAATTTTCATTTAATGCCACAAATGTATTCAATATTAAATAATAGGATAACTATAGGTCAGTAAAGGGGATAAGAATAGTGTGTATATTTAGATAATTAACCTTAATAGGAAAGAATTATTTTCGAATACAGTAATCAAATTTGAAGTACTTGTGGAACAGGAAAAGAATACGTCGGAAACAGTTTGTCTGTTGTTGTTTGCTGTTTTTTTGCATACAAGATTCTATACCTTCATATTTTTATGACTGGTTTGCGCCACATGGAAAAGAAGCATAGCAATTTATCAAGACATCATGTATGCTTAAAATTTTAATTCATTGCTAGGCAGTGGTGGCTCACATGTGTAACCCTAGCTACTAAGGAAGTTGAGATCAGAGGATCATAGTTCAAAATCAGCCCATGCAGGAGAAGTCCATGAGACTCTTATCTCCAATTAACCACCAGAAAACTGGAAGTGGCACTGTGGCTCAAGCGGTAAAGCACTAGCCTTGAGTTGAAGAGCTGAGGGACAGTGCCCAGGCCCAGAGTTCAAGACCCATGACATACAAAAAAATCAATTCATAATTCTATTAAATACGTTATTTACCTTAAAAATCTCATAAAGATGTACTCATTACCTTGCCCATGTAATTGTAACCCCTCTGTACGGTATTTTCACAATAAAAAAAAATCTCATAAAGAGATACAAAAGCCTCCAGAAAGTAAATGTATAACTTGTTTTGCCTCTTAAGCTTTTGAAGATTAAATATTCAAAATAATATATAATGATTTTTAATAGTGATATGAGACATAATCAACTCCAAAAATTTTAGCTGCCTTACTGAGCATTTGTTATTCAAAAGATACCTAATACTTTATTATTAGAGTATTTTGAAAAAAAAGATACTAATTGTAAATGTTTTAAACAATGTAGAATTCTAAGAGAAAACATATCACAAGGCCAGCCCTCAATGACTGGTCCCAGTTACTGGGTTGCAAGGTACATTTGCAGTGCCTGAATGTGAATGTCATGTATAGAAGAAGAGATGGAGATGTATATTTTAATCTATTTATAACCAAATTCATGCCAAAGTAGCAAGAAGACCCCATTACATCTGAAAACTAGAGATAGGAAAGGCTTCATTTTAAGAATTTTATGAATTTCTCCTTTAGAGGTACATAGAATAAGGGATTCTTGCAATTGTTATTTGCCAATGAGAAAGAAAGCCCTAGAGTAAATAAATGTGAATATATTGGAAAAACTCTGGTCTTGAAAGGACTAGGATGAGATAACTAACATATGACTTTTTACTGGAATTTATTTTAGTGATTGAATATTGGAAGACTTTAAATTACTGAAAATTACTGAGTATCTTACTTTCTTTGTTATCTGACTTGACAGTTTTCAGTGGTTTTCATTATCGTCGAAATATTTTCCAGCTATGAAATTTTCAGATAACTAGCCATAGTGAAAATTAATTCTCTGTAGATGTAAATTATGTGTGTTAAAATGTAGAGAATGATTGCCATGGATATTAAATATTTTGTCAGCTCTTCTATTTTTAAACTCAGTTGGACTTGTCAAATAAGGCTACAAAATTCTATCTGAAAAATGTCCTTTCCCCAGTTGTAAGAGGTTGTGAGTCCTCATTTGTTAAGTAGAATCTTTGTCATATTAATTATTCAAAATTTTATGTAAGTGGTACTATTTCCTTTTCAAAAA
Organism: Dipodomys ordii; assembly: GCF_000151885.1. NCBI lineage: Eukaryota > Metazoa > Chordata > Mammalia > Rodentia > Heteromyidae > Dipodomys > Dipodomys ordii. The sequence goes on from NW_012267232.1 coordinate 13,241,112, forward strand.
GAATTTAGGTAACTATGGCTTTTATAATTGAAATACCTTATGGACTCACTACCTAAAAATCCAGATTAATTAGCACTGTGCATTGGTTAATGCTCCATTTCTCTAGTTTATTTTTCTTTTCCTCCACTGACTGATTTCTTCTGCTATTGGTATGGTCTCACTTAAAAATAATAAATGCTATCATTATTAACTGTGATTTTGTTTTTATGATTTGGCAGTTTGGAAATCTTTAAATGGATTAATGTATTATAGAGGCTTATCTTGGTTAAGTGAAAGACAACAGAGAAATTGTATGTTTGTTTTCACATTTGTCCACTCAGAGTACACATCAGCCTTCTCAGCTGCTCCTGATAAGAGGATTGGAGGGTCTTTCTTTACTATGTCTTTTGATCTATGGATCAATTGATAGTAATAACATGATCCATGTATATGTTTATAATTCAGAAAAACCTTTCTGTTTTATTAAACCTACAGATTTTTTTCTTTTGTTGTAGGTTAGTCATAAACTAGATTAATATAGATTGATTTTGCTGGTGGCCATATAGAGAAGGGTCATAAATCCAATCTGAAACTGTCTATTGAAACTTATAGATAAGAGTGAGTTTGTACTTATTTGTTCAATTGTGATATTAATAAAACATTTTCAAAGTAGGCTCTGAGATAAATCAATATTAGTGTTATGCCCATGAAAATAACCAGATGGCATCCAATAGGCTTCTGAAATTCTTACAAGCATAAAAATGAGCTGATACTGTAGAGAATAAAAAAATGTTAAATTTTTATAATGGACAGAAGAATTTCTGCCTTGTTTTCTTCTTTTTGGGGGGCATTTGAATCAATAAATGTGTCTGTGCTTTTTGTTATTTTTCTTCTCTACTCAGTGGTTTGATGAACTACATGAATATTCAATAAAGAAAAATTATAGCAGCACAAATTTCCACCTCACAAATATTAATTAGATCGCCTAAATGCTCTCAGTTTCGTGCACTGTGCACCTTGACCAGTTTCACGAATTTTTGCATCTCTTTGCAAGTTTATTTCAATATTCTTCTTTTGATAATAGGAATGCTGTACTTCACATTCTACTCAGCACCAATCACAATATCTGTGCACTGTTCTGTGACAAATGAATGAACAAAGTAAGGTCTTCCACACATGGGAAATTTATATTTGCATGAGAGTCATTATGATAAGTAGTCTCCGAATGAGTCCCACCCCCACAGCAACACAGGTGGCTGCACTGTAGAGGAGACTGTGATGTGTAGGATGATTGTGAAATTCTGAGAAAAATATTAAGAGATGTTTTATTTGTCAAGTTATATTTGGGAATATTATATCTTGTAATATGATGAGAGCACTCTTTTATAATGACCATGGGCTCTGTCAACTTCTGCAAAAGTAAAGCAGAAGTTGGGTGCTTGTGTCTCTTTTCTGTAATCTTAGCTAGTTGGAAGGCAGAGATCTGAGGATTGTTGTTTGAAATTAGTATGGGCAGGAAAGTCCATGCGATTCTTAACTACAATTAACTACGAAAAAGGAGCAGGAAGTGGAGCTGTGGCTCAAGTGCTAGAGTGGTAGCCTTGAGAAAAAGAGCTCAGGGACAGTGCCAGGCCCTGAGTTCAAGCCTAGGGCTGGCGTCTTTCCCCCATCCCATACACCATCCTCTGGTGCATTGAAACTGAAGATGAATATACATGACGTACTTCTTTTGTGAATATCATTTTTTCCTATATAAGAAAGAAATAAAAGTCATAAGCAATTTATAATTAGACTGACTGATTGTTCTCCAGAAGAGGAAACAACAGAACTTGATTTATTCCTGGATAGGTGATTAGAAAGAAACTCCAATCAGAATTCAGTGGATGGGGCTGGGAATGTGACTTAGTGGTAGAGTGCTTGCCTAGGATACATGAGGCCTTGGATTTTATTCCTTAGTACCATATGAACTAAACAAGCAAATAAACAACAACAAAAAACTTCAGTTGGAATAAAAATTAAAATATATATCTAAATAATGAATAAATTTTATAAATTATCATTTACATATGAAAAGTACTATAATTCATGAGAAATCTTCATAATGTGAAGTCTAGCATTCTTGGTATGAACTATAAACAAACAAACAAAACTTTGACTTTGGTATTTTTTTTCAGAGTAAAATCAGCACTGAATATCAGAAAATGCTATCAGAAATAATATAATAATAATCTGAGAATAATAGAATGGAGAAAGCAAGTCACTATATAAATACAAAAGTTTGACATTGTAGACAATGTATGGAACATTTTTTCAGCTGACATATCTCATTCATTTAAAATGTTTTCCAATACTTGGGCTCATAATGATATTACATTTTTGTAGTGGAATGTGTTTATTAAATTACTTCATATTTATGAGCAAACATATTCACATATGTGTTGCTCTTTTGTGTTGGTTACATTTAGACTTTAGTTATACATGTAAATATTTTTAATTGTAGGAAAACTAATTAAAAAACTAAGTAATTCTCACCATTAGTGTTTATATATCTTGTTTTCCTACTGTGTACTGGCAGTTAGTATTTTCAACTTAATTATTTTTCTTGGCTTTCTCTTCCTGTATTCATTTTGTATTTCATATCATCTTCCTTCCAGCATGGTGTGAATGTGGACAATCCTTCCATCTTTATTGCCTGGCTTGAGGTCTTTCCTGTGAAAAATGACTAGTAGCAGCCTCAAGTTTTCTAACAGTGCAATACTATTGAATAAGGAAAGCTATCTTATGTCCCCGAATCCTCCCTACCTGTCCAACTAGGTCACTTGTAGTGGCAATCCAGATAATTTTATTTTCTCTGGTATAAATCTTTCCCACTTAATTTCCTCTTGGTCATTTATATCTGACCTTCATATTATAATTAAAGTGCATAATAGACACAAAGCTAGAACTAAATGTGTCTGAAAGAACTCTCTGAGTTGTGTGGTTTTTGTTGATTTCCAAGCATTTTGCTCTTCCCCTTTTCGGCCATTGCTGAAGCAGAAGCGGTCAAAATGAAGTTCAATCTCTTTGTTATTTCTGACCGAAGCAAGAACTAGAAAAAGCATTTCAATGCACCTTCCCACATTTGCAGGAAGATTATGTCTTCCCCTCTTTCCAAAGAGCTGAGACAGAACTACAATGTGCGGTCTATGCCCATCTGGAAGGATGATGAGGTGCAGGTTGTAAGAGGACACTATAAAGGTCAGCAGATTGGCAAAGTCGTCCAGGTATACAGGAAGAAGTATGTCATCTACAGTGAACGGGTACAGTGGGAAAAGGCTTTCTTAGACTAGGGCAAAAGCTACTGTTTTACTTTTCCTTGCCACATATTTTTTTTAAATAAAAATATTTTAGAAATAGTAATCTTTCATTTGTCCTCATAATATATTCCTTGCTAAATAGTTTTTTTCTAACACAAACCAGCTTTATGAATCACCCACAAGAAAAATTTGTCTTTTGATACTGGAACTAGACTTACAAGGCAGAGTGGTAGAGGAAAATGTATCTTCACGGAAACTATTTTGGTTTTGACAGAGAGCTGCTTAAGAGTCCTAGGAAACGCTGCATAATGCTTGAAATAGATAAGGAACCAAATCAATTTGAATCTAAACAAACACATAAAGTCTCAAAGATATATGATTTATCATTTCTTTTCTCAATTTATTAAAAAATTGTTATGAAATGCTGACTTTCCACAATGGTTAGTATCGTCTTTAAATAAAGCATTTGGAAATACTGACAAACAGAAGCTGGGACTAAATCTGAGAACTCTGGAAAATAAATGTCCTTGATATTCAGAATGTTTTGTGAAGAAATAAAGAGAAAGAAACAGGGATGCATGTCAGTAAGTGCTATTAATTGTACTCCTGTCCTAGTTAATTATTACTATATACAGTGGCTATTATCACTGTTTCAGTTTTTAACAAAAAATTTCTCACTGCTGAAAAAAATGCTTGCAAATATCTATTTTTCTTAAAAAGTGGTACAATGTATAGAACCAGGTGCTTGAGTATACTCAACACTGTTGCTTCAACTACAATAAATAACTCCCTTAAATGACCAGTATGCTTATGATTATACAAATGTTGAGAAAAATATTTTTCTATTCTTTCTCCTTATTCTCTTTCAAACCCTATTTTTCCCTGGGAACTCAAAAATGTCTTAGAGCTCCAGGGAAAGTCACGACACTACCCTTGTCATCTTACTGACGCCAGGAGTAAAAGAAAATTCAGGACAGCAAGGAGCACCAGAGGCTAACTCTAGCTCATTGGTAAGGAAGTGGGGAGCATTGTCCTACCCGAAGCCATGCCTCACATGGACAGTGATTCACATGTTGCTTTCTATGAAATCTCATCCCTCCCACTGAGATGAAGACTGTGCAATTTTTCTTTGAGACAACTATGCATAGTCCTCATTCTGCCTGGAAAAATTTACAAGTCAGTATTTCCTTGTTTCCAAAACCCTGCTTCCATTATGTGTGAATTGGCATTGAGTTCATTCAGAGGTGCTGAATTTCTAGTATCACATATAAAAGGGCAATATTTGAATGTAAGGAGATTAGAAAATCAGTTTAACCATAAAATAGATAATAAACTTTTAAAGAAAGCGTATCACTACATTTGAATTTATGTTGGTCACTTTCAGGCAAATACAAAATTTGCAAACCTAATAAAGGCCTAAAACCATTCTCAGAATCTATAAATACATTGTCAATTTGTGTAACTCATTTCACCTCCCATGTCTTTTGTTTTTGTGTTTTCATTTTTGTTTTATTGTTGGTTGTAGGTCTTGAGATCTGGCCCTCAGTGTTGACCTTCAGCTCTTCAGCTCAAGGCTAGCACTCTACCACTTAAGCCATAGCACCACTTCTGGTTTTCTGGTGGTTTATTGGAAATAAGAGGTTCACAGATGTTTCTGCCTGGGCTGGCTTTGAACAGCTATGCTCAGATCTCAGACTCCTAAGTAGCTAGTATTACAGGCATGAGCCACTGGCACCAGACCTACCTCCCATGTCTTTTCATGGATTATTTTGGTTATACTTGAGGAATCCTCATTTTCATTATGTAGCTATGTGAAATGTGATACTTTCTATAAAAACAAAATTATATTATAAAACTAAAATATTATTTTATACTTGTCTAAATTTGTTGCATCTTTTTAAAGTTTTCAGAATTAACATGTTTAACAAAATTGACTACTTTTTAACATTTCCATCCTATACTTACAGATCAACACCTTATCAACCACCATCCATTTCCAGGAATTTTCATGAAATAAATATATTTTAAAACAATTTGAATTAATATTCAAAAATCTGTTGATACAGGCTCTAGACTATAGTTCAATGGTAAAATATAAGCATAGATTTCACCAAACCCTGAGCCTGAAACCCAGAATCACCTAACTAAAAGTAAATAAAATAGCCCAAGGCAAAATACTGAAATTAAAATAAAATAACTGGGTACCAGTAGTTCATGCCTGTAATCCTTACCACTCAGGAGTCTAAGATCTGACGATTGCCATTGAAAGACAACCCAGTCTGCAAGAATTTTTCTCCAGTTAATCAACAAAGAGCTGGAAGTAGAGCTGTAGCTAAAGTGTAGAGCACTAACATCAAGCAAAAGAGCTCAATGACAATGCCCAGGCCCCGAGTTCAAGCCCCAGGACTGGCACACAAAAAAACATTGTGACTCAGAAGACTGACTCAATTATTGTTTAATATTTAAATGCCATTCTCTTTTTTACTTGCTTGAAATGTTTCATTCAATTATCTAAAACATTCCATAAATACTGTAGGGTATAATGGTATCAGTAATGCAGGTAATTTCTTATTGATTTGTAAGTTAGATTTAATGATTTTATCATATTCACATTTAATATTCAGTGTTCAATCATTTTTGTCAGGATCACTTCTTATAAAACCGTTCCTACTTTAATTGTATGATTGTTAATCTTATATAGTGTAACTGAACCATCATGTTCTCAGATATTTAGACAAACATTGCTTACAAACATTGCTTTGACTATGTTTCTTGGTATGTTTTTGGATGAGATTAACATTTGAGCCTGTTAGATTTTGAAATGGATTGTATTTCCTAAAATGTGTATGGTTCTCTAGTCAATTGAAGAACTAAATGGAACAAAAATCAGATACCTAGGCAGCAAGAAAGTACTCCTCCTGACTGCTTAAAATAGAACAAGAATCATTTTCTACCTTCAAACTCAAACAGAAACAGCTTATCTTCCTGGGTGTCCAGTCTACCTGGTTTTGAACTAAAACTACAATCACTGGATAGTTTGCTGGAATTTAGACTCAATTTGGGAATATTCATTTGCCAGTTCACGAGTTATTTGTTAAGGAGTTTCAGTTTCTGGTGTTGGCATTGGACCACTATTCTCCCAATCTTCACATGTAAAATAACTGGGAATATAGATATGAAATGACAAGCTGTGCAAATATTCTCTGTTTCTATAATTCTTTTACTTTTCTCCTCTGAAAAAATAATTTTTATTCTCCCATTCTTAGTATAGTATATTTAACAGCATACAACAAGAACTTTATCCATCTCTTCTTAAAAGCTACTATAAATTGTGAAGAACACTGAGGTATTATTAAAAAAAACAGGATTTTTTGAAGAAATAATGTACTCAAAGTTGACTTTTAACATTTACAACTGTTCAGGTGTTGAAATGGACTGGTTTATTCATAAATGCTGAGAATGTGGACTCTGATTTAAAGACTCTACCTTTAAATAAAAGGTAAGTAAATTGAAACAGAAATGGATAGATATTAGAAGGAGTAGTCTAAGGTTTTAGAAATCTTGAGATGAGGGAAGGAAAAAAATTGTCAAGAAAGGTTTCAATTTAGTCAAACACGCAAGTGAAAAAAATATAGTACTGTTAAGATGAGTGAGAAATACAGAAGATGGCAGAATTTTAAACTGGGATGTGATTTATTAAATATTCACCTTTGAATCTGTCTTGCTTCACCTGTCATAATTTCTAGTGGTTTCTGAAAATGAAAGCTAGGCCTTGAAAGGAGACTAGAAACAAAGACACACATTTATTTCTGAAGAACAGAAAGACCAATATAAAACATTAAGGAGGATGCCAATAGTTTTGAAAATAGTTTAGAGCATACTTAGAGAGAAGCACAAAGTTCAGATTGAGGAAAGCAAATAAGCAAACAAAATAAAACAGAGAACTGTCATAGACTACATATCAGAATGAAAAGCAAATTAGGAAAATATTGGGTTGAAAAATATTTTGATAATATATGATGTTGGATGTTGGGTTTACATATGAAAAGCATTAAGTTCAGTTAAAGTAATATGTACTTCAGAAGTCAGGTGTACAGTTACTATTGAGATATTTGTACTGGTTTGGCAAAAATACACTGCAGGCTTTTTTGCCTGAATAGAAACATTACTTGTCAGCTAAATAAGGACAATTTTGACAGTCCTTAGCTTGCCTACAGTCCATGGGGTCATGTGGAAGGTATTTAAAAGATGAATAATCTCACCTTATTTTTATTTCCATGAGTCTCTAAGGCAGATACACTGCCTATTCACATATGGGAAATCTCAGCAATTTGTACCAGAATAATGGGGGAATGCCAAGTAGAGCCAGGAGAAATGTGGAAATAAGCATTCTTTTACTCACAGTCCATAGAGATTCTAAAATTATAGCTGACAGTTAGAAACCTTTAACTTAATCATGAATGTACAGTTAAAAATTAGTTTTTAGAGTACAAATCCTGGTTAGGAACTTATTTAACTAAGAATCTAGTTCTCTCCTTGGATTACAATTTTATTTTCTTGGGGACAAGTAGACCATATTTGGATTAGGCTAAAATAGCACAAGGCATATGTCCTTATTATTAGATTTAATTTTTTAAACAGTTCATTATTAATAATAAAATTTACCTATAATTATATATATATATATCAATAAGACAAGTAATTGCAGTGCTTTAAGCATAATTTAACTTTAATATCTAAAATACTTTATAAATTGTTGAATCTATTATTTTTTCCTAGTACAGAGGCTTGAACTCTAGGCTTCACACTCTCACTCAGCTTTTTGGTAACGGTTGGTGTTTTACCATTTGAGCTACAGCTGTATTTCTGTTTTATTTTATTTTATTTTATTTTTACTGGTTAATTGGAGATAAGTGTCTCATGGACTTCAGAAAAATCTGGCTTCAGACTTCAATCCTCAGATCTTAGCCTGCTGAGTAGATAGGATTACAAACATGAACCACCAGAAACCAGCTTCTCCGTGTCTCCTTTTAACTCACAGAATGTCAAAGTAAAAATGACTCAATTTTCTAGCTCATTATCTTTAATTCCACTTTTGTCTTTAATGATTGTCTCACGATTAGTACAAATATACTCTGGAAACGAGAATCTTTTCCCCTAAGAACTTGAACATTTGCTTTAATCATGGTGTCTGTTCCAATAAATGCATTTTTTGGACATTTGTAGAAATGCAAATCATAGAACTCTTATTCCTTTATAGGAAGATTTCAAGAAGCTACACTTTTTATATGAATTTTAAATGTTCTAGATCTGCTCTCTTGCATATCTGGTATTCTACCACTTCAGCTAAGTCTCCAGTGCAGCTTGATTAGTGGTTAATTGGAAATGGGATCTCATAGATACTTCCTGTCCTAGCTGACTTCAAATGGTGATCCTCCAGTTCTTAACCTCATGAAGATCTAGGTTTATAGACATGAGTCACCAGCAACTTGACATTTTCGTATGTTTTAAATGACCACTTGCTAATTATTAGTTTTTAGTGAAAATGAAGATCTTAAGAGAAAATGTATCATAGACTTTCTAAATAAGGAGAAAAGCACATAGGCAAGGTTGAGATAATACTGAATATCAAGAAGTGTTTGAACTCATCTCCAGTGAGGGAAAAACAGTCTCTGTTAATTATATTGAACATATTGTAATATTATATACAGGATATAGAAGTTGAACCTTTAATAAAAGGAGTACGTATTTATTTTACATTTGTTGCATTGTACTTTTGTCAACTTTCCTTTGTTTTTTGAATGCACTGAGCCTCATCTTTAACCCATGTCTGCTATTCATTATGTTTAATTTTAATGAAGTCATGTTTTTGTCCCTGCGTTAGGCAACAATATACCTACGTGCCCAGCTTTATTGCTGAAATGGGATGTCACTATCTTTCTCTACAAGTTGACCTCAAATTATCTCCCAAATTTTGCCTCCTAAGAATAACTTTTAGAAAGTTAAATGTCTATAGATTAAAAATCAACTATTTGGGGGCTGGGAAGGTGGCTCAGTGGTAGAGTGCTTGCCTTGCATGCCTGAGGCCCTGGGTTCGATTCTTCAGCAACACATAAGCAAAAAGAAAAAAGCCGGAAGTGGTGCTGTGGCTCAAGTGGTAGAGCACTAGCCTTAAGCTGAAGAGCTGAGTATTAGCGCCCAGGCCCAGAGTTCAGGCCCCACAACAGGACTCAAAAAAAAAAAAATCAACTATTTGTCAGAAAGACAAAAACTGTTTCATATACCAAATACATAAATATTTTAAGCACATTTAATAAAGTGCATAATAAAATAGGTCCCAAAAGTAGTTCTTAAACAGAATATGGTAGATGAAATAGTGTATAGTATCTGATAGCATTGCTTTCTTGGTAACCTTGGTGATTCTGTCCTATGTATTTCTTTATATTTCAATGGAGACAAAAGATACCTTCTATTTTGTAAGGTGTTTTGAACAGCTGATGAAATATGAAATTAGAAACAATCTTAAGGAATAATGTGATACATAAAATATTTTATTATCAAAAAAGAATAGGAGACATATTCAAAACAATGTAAAGGATACTAAAATAGTCCAATAATGCTTGTCATAAATTAATGATTTATTCTATTTGAATTGATTGCTTTGTAAAATTTATGCTTTAAATACATCATAAATGTGTAGATAATATGAAAATTATTTGTTCCTGGACACTCATGATTCACATCTATAATCTAAGCTATTCAGGAGGTTGAAATCTGAGGATTTCTGCTCAAAGCAAGCCCAGGCAAAAAAGTCTGTGAGAATTTTACCTCCAATTAACCACCAAAAACCCAGAAGTAGAGCTGTGGTTCAAGTGGCAGAGCAGTAATCTTGAACACAAAAGGTCAGGGACAGTGCCCAGGCCCTGAGTTAAAACACAGGCCTGGCACAAAAAGTAAAATTAAGGAGAAAAGAATAAGTAAAAAGGAAAAGAGAAAGAGAAAAAGAAAGAAAGAGAGAGAAAAAAAGAGGAAGAGAAAGAAAAGGTAGGAAGGAAGAAGGACTGAAAGAAGGAAGGAAAGAAGGAACCAAAAGTATAAGCAAGGCCTAAAACTTGATCTATAGTTCATCAAGTATGCTCTTGAATAGGAGTGTAGGAATTAACCTGCTCTCTTTTCTTCTTGTTTTTCCCCCCATTTTCCAGCCATGAGGTAAAGAGTTTTTCTTTACTATGTACATCTGTCATGATGGGCTGCTGGGGCCATGACTGACTGGCCAGCTTGCTCTGGAGTAAAACCTCTAAAACATAAATAAATTTAATTTTAGAAATTAATGAATGAGTTGGGTGCCTCAAATATTTGTTATAATAATGGAAATCTAGAAGCCACATGCAAAAAATTGTCAAAGATGGAGCATAAAGTACTCTTAAAGACATTACCTACTTTGGAGGCCAAGAATCTTTAGATAAAATAATTTGTTGTAAAATATACAGTACTCCTCTTAAGATATTTACAATAGGTCATATGTGTTATACAAAGACTCAGGTAAATTCTATCTAGTAAAACTTCTGTTCATTTATCTCTCATTGTGTTAAAAAACTCAAACATTCTTTGATTTATGGAACTTCCATTTAAGATCATGCATTAATTTTCACATAAATTGGTTCAATTGTAATTTTAAAGAGGAGAAACATTGACTTGAGTCATAACAATATATTGTCCTTTCTAAAACTAGAACAAATGGTTCTTTTAAAATGTAATTGTGCAAATATAGAGGGAGAAATTGCTCATGTTTTCAAATATTCTCTTATCCTCTAAAACTTTTTTGTACATTATCATCCAGGGCATTTCTGAGCTTTAGAAGAAACACATCTATTTTTCTTTATGCTATTTTCTAATGTCTCCTGTGCTTCTATCTGTCACCCTACTGATCTACAAACTGTTTTTTCTGATCCATTCTTTTGTATGATCTGAGTTCCACTGGCCAATTGCCCTTTGAAACTAGTTTGAAGACTCTTTAAAAAATTATTTTTTATGATCTCAAAGTAATTGTACAAAGGAGTTGTTTAACAAAGCATATTATAAAACCAATCGGTCTTGATTAATGTCATCTTTTTCAATTTTCTCACTATCCTCCTTAACCATTCCTTCCTTCATTCTTCTTAATTTTGTAGGATTTATATTGAGTTCTTCACTGCTTTCTCAGTTCTATGTTTCTCTCTCCTATGCCTCCCCAGTATGCAGTTCAAAATATTCACCTGTAACCCAAAAATTTGTGTATTAAATATTATATTTCAATTTTATTCTGCATTCCAAAACTGTTTAGTTTTTGTACTAACTTTTTCTTTTCTGAGTTACAGTCAAAAGATAAAACATCTATAAATCCTTGAAAGGATTTTGAAAAAAAATCTTTTAAAATTTACTGTAACCCCTCTGTACAGTATTTTTACAATTAAACATATATGAAAATTAAAATATAGAAATAAAATAAAATGTTTTTTAAATAACAAGGACACAAGATGACCCATTGCAACAATGATACCAATAAGCCAGTATATTGGAAATAAACTTTACAACTCGGGGTGGGGGGAATGAAGGAAGTCGGGGAGGGAAGGAATACTGGGAGAATAACAAGGGAAGGTGTAACAATGCTTAACAAGAAATGTACTCATTGCCTTATTCATGTAACTGTAACCCTTCTGTACAGCATCTTTAGAATAAAATAAAATTTAAAATTTAAAAATTATATAGTAACTCCTCTGTACATCATCTTTTCAATTAAATAAAGAAAATAATAGATTGTCAGGGAATATATACTGTGATTTTAATAAAATCACCAAAGGTATATCATCTTGAACAAAATGCACCTACCAGAACCTTGTTAAGATTTACTTCTATTATTTCAATAAAGAATAAGTTTGGGCTATTCATGGGTATTGCATTGAATTTGTAGATATCCTTTGGCAGTATTGCCATTTTCACAGTGTTAATCCACCCAGTCAAGGAGGATGGGAGGTTTTTCCATTCTCTTAGTTCTGCTTTAATTTCCTTTTTTCAGGTTTTTAAAGTTTTCATCATAGAGGTCCTTCACTTCTTTGGTTAGGTTAATTCCTAGGGATTTTATCTTTTGGGGGGCTATTACAAAAGGAGTTGCTTTCTTGATTTCAGCCGAGGTCTTCTCATTATTGGAATACAGAAAAGCCATTGAATTTTGAGGGCTAATTTTATACTCTGTTATTTTGCCAAAGTTTCAGATCTACTCAAATAACTTGGGAGTGGAATACATGGGTTTCTTTAAATACAGGATCATGTCATCTGCAAAGAGGGAGAATCTTACTTCATCTTCTGTATTTGGATCCCCTTTATGTTTGCATCTTGTCTTATGGCTCTAGCTATGCATTCTAATACTAAATTGAAGAAGAGTGGAGAGAACAGACATCCCTGCCTTGTTCCTGAATTGAAAGGAAATGGCTTTAGCTTTTCTCCATTAAGTATAATGCTTGCTGTAGGTTTGTCATACACAAACTTTATTATAGTGAGGAATTTTCCATGGATTCTTAGTTTCTCTAGAACTTCCTTCATAAAGGGGTGTTGGATCTTGTCAAATGTTTTTTTCTGTATCTATTGAGATAACCATCTTTGCTCTTGTTGATGTGATTTGTTACATCAACTGACCTGTGTATATTGAACCAGCTTTCTTATCCCTGAAATGAATCCTATTTGACATTTGGATTGAAGAAGCAATCCAAAGATTCATATGGAACAATAAAAGACCTAAAATAGCAAAAACAAGCCTTACCAAAAAGAACAGTGCTAGAGGAATATCAATAACAAAATTCAAATTCTATTACTAAACAGCTTGGCACTGGCACAAGAACAGACCTGAGGACCAATGGAATAGAACTGAAGACCCAGAACTGAACCTGCAGATCTATAGCCACCTAATCTTCAGCAAGGGAGCCAAACAAATAGCATGAAAGAAAGACAGCCTCTTCAATAAATGGTGCTGGAAAAAATTGGTTAAACACCTGTAGAAAACAAAAGTTAAATCTTTATGTATAACCCTGCACCAGAATCAGGTCCAAATGGATTAAAGACGTCGAATTCAAAGCAGACACTCTGAAAACATTACAGGAAGGAATAGGAGAAACTGTAGGACTCCTTGGAACACCCGGAATTTTTTTATGGTAATTAAGCATTCTTTCCTTAAATTGTTACCATGCTTCATGTTCATTCTTTTTTTAATGTTTTTATTGTAAAAATACTGTACAGAGAGGTTGCAGTTACATGAGTAACATGATGAGTACATTTCCTATTGAGCAGTTACCCCCTCCTTTGTTTTTCCCCTACCATCCCTTCCCACCCCATCTCAAATCCTGCCCCCGCAAGTTGTAAAGTTCGTTTTCAACATAGTGTCTTGTACATCTCATTGTTCAACCTGTATCCTTATTTCAGCATTTTGTTATTCGAAATTTTCTTAATAAAGACCCAGAAACACAACAAATCAAAGAAAGATTGGGCAAATGGGATTATATTAAACTGCAGAGCTTCTGCATGGCAAAGAACATAGCTAGCAAGATCAATAGAAAGCACGTGGATTGGAAGAAGATCTTCACTAGCCATACAACAGACAAGGGCCTCATGTCTAAAATATACTTAGAACTCAAAAAAAATAAATCCCACAACAGCAAATACTCAAGGAAACAACTGCCCCATTAATATGGGGGCTAAAGCCTTCAAGAGAGACTTCTCTGAGGAGGAAATAAGAATGACCAATAGACCCATGAAGAAATGCTCAACTTCTCTGGCCATAAAAGAAATTCAAATCAAAACAACATTGAGATTCTACTTCACCCCAGTTAGAATGGCTATAATCAAGAAATCTAATAACACCAGAGGCTGGAGGGGATGTGGCCAAAAGGGAACCCCACAGCATTGTTGGTGGGAGTGTAAACTTGTTCATCCACTCTGGAAAGCAGTATGGAGGTTCCTCAAAAGACTAATGATAGAGCTCCCCTATGACCCAGCAATCCTACTTCTGGGCATTTCCCCGAATGATCACAAACAAGGCCATACTAAAGCTACCAGCACAACTATGATTTTTGCAGCATTATTTACCATAGCTAAGATATGGAACCAACCAAGTTGCCCCTCAGTAGATGAATGGATCAAGAAAATGTGGTAAATCTATACAGTAGAATTCTATGCTTCCATCAGAAAAATGACACAGCTCCATTTGTTAGGAAATGGAAAGACTTGGAAAAAAGTCATATTAAGTGAAGTAAGCCAGACCCAAAGAAACATAAATCTCATGGTTTCCCTTATTTGCAATAACTAGTCTAGAGTTATCTTATCAGATGAGCACAATAGCTCAATAACTATGTACATATGAGTATATAAAATGATGCTTATCGAAATGAACTCCAAGACATGGACACTAGAGTCTTTTTCTGGGTTGTTGTTTTTAATGTATTCTGTGGTTTTTTTGTTTCTCTTGTATGTTCTTCCCCCTATGGTACATCCCTGTTGTCACTGTATTTGATTTTGATACAATACACTGGCATTGTATATACATATATTTGAATTAGGGAAGAGAAGAGGAACAACAGAATTATGAGACAAAGGACAAAGAAGGACCCATGTAACAGCAAAATACACAAGACAATATGTTGGAAAAAACCTGTACAACTTGAAGGGGGTTTTGAGGGATGGAAAGTAGGAGAAAAGTGAGGGAAGAGATAACAACTTTGACAAGAAATGTACTTATTAACGTACTTATGTAACTGTAACTCCACTATACATCACCTTGACAATAAAAGAAGAAAAAATACACAAAACAAAACAAAAAACTGAAAAAAAGATTTACTTCAAGTGAGAGAAAAAAATAATTTCATCACTAGTTTCTTTCAAAAGTGACACTAAAAAATGAGGTCTAGGAGGTTCAGATATAAATGAATAAAGAGGAAGCATAAATATGTTGAGAAATATTCTGGAATATAAATTTTATTTAAGGTGAAATCTGCATTTATTTAAAAGCTTACCATTTTCTCCTTTCTTTTTTTTTCTTTTCTTTTTTTTGCTGGTCATGAGGCCTAAACTCTGGGCCTGAGCCCTGTCCTTCAGATCTTCAGCTCAAGGCTAGTGTTCTACCACTTGAGTCACAGTGCAACTTCTGGCTTTTTCTGCTTAGGTGGTGTTGAGGAATCAAACCTAGGGCCTTATGCATGCAAGGCAAGCACTCTACCACTGAGCCAAATTCCCAGTCCCTAAAAACTTACCATTTTTGAAGTACCCAAAATTTGAATTTCATTTGGCACCTTCGGAAAAATCATTTGGTTCTTTCCTAAATTATATTTTGGATATTTTCTAAATTACAATTTGTTATATGTAGATACTTTGGAGGGAAACAAATGTATATGACTAGAAATGCCCAGTTTAAGGCATTTCTCTGAAAGCTTTTCCTCATGGATATCTTTTTCTCATTTCTTTTAAAACTCCCAGTGGTAAAATTTTCACATGCATCAGCTACCAACACAGTCATGGAAGAATGTGTAAAACATTTATCCTTAATGGACTATGGATGGAACACTGAATTTAAAGTCTATGAGGAATAAAGATAATAGGGTTCATATAACTTAATTGGTTTTAAACTTGATATCAAAATGTATAATTCAGAGTCTGGAATAAGTTCTCTATGAATTTTGAGTTTTAAAGTAAAATTACTTTATATTTTAAAACTTTATCATGATAGATAGCCCCATCCTGTTTCCCTTTTTTCTTTTTGAAATTATGTTGTGGTCTCCTGACATGCCAATATATAATTATATATATATATATATATATATATATGTCTATATACATGTATTTACATATATGTATATATTTCATGTGTATATATACATGTTTGGGTGTATATACCTATACATGCAGAGAGAGAAAAATGTTTCTTTTGATACAGCACAGGGCGCCACAGATTACTAGATGTTCCTTAAAATAATAACATTAAAATAGAAAAAAATAACAAAAATTAATGCATTTAATTCACTTGTCACATAAAAATTGGAGACCTAATGTTGATTTTGAAGCAGGGTTTGATTTTTTTAAATAGGATTTCTCAAAGTAATAGGGCTTTCTAAGAATTTTAAGTGGGGACATAATTGCTTCTAAGGAAACACATTGTGTTTTAATAAGGAGTGAATAAAACTGTCTTACAATTCTCTTAGATTGACTGAATTTTAGAAACCCACTTTTGACTTCAGGCTTTCCTTCTCCTTTGAGCATGTGCTTTACAAAACGTAATATTGGACATTCCTTTTTGTACCTCCAAAATACAATTTGTGAAAAGACTGTAACTATCCAATCCTGATAAGTACAACTCTGAATTAGTTCTCAGCAAAAATGATCCTTATTTCCAAGACTCTGTAAGTAAAACCTAACCCTAGGGACACCTTGCTCCTTGTTGAAAAATTAGTTTTTTTGTGATTTTTATTGTCCTTAAGTAATTATACAAAGGAGTTGTCACTCACTAAAGTAGTTTATGAACACAGTGAACCTTGATCAATGTCACCCTTTCAACATTATCATGTACTATTTTCAACTACCCCTTCCCTTACTTACCTTCATTTTAGGTTATGTGTTGAATTTTTGCAATTTAACAAAGCAATGTATATGTACAACGCACTTTGATCTATGTCATCACTTCAACATCTTCAACCCCCTTTGACCTACCTCTTACCTTATATTTTTCAATGTTGTGGTATATACAATGAATTCTTCCTTGTTTTCTCCTCTATTCCCCCCTTCATCCCCTTCATTCTTTTACCTCTTTCACCTTAGCAACCCTTTCCCCTTGCAATTACATATTTCCTGGTACTTTTTTTTTGGACTTGGACTTAAACTTTTTAAAGAATTACACTGTTTGTGCTCTCTACCAAGTCTATTACACTTCAGTTAATTCATTTGTAAGTCCTTTTTTTTACCACCCAGTGTGTTTACTTATAGATTTATAGACACAGTGCAGCTACCACAAATGAAGGAAACCATGCAAACTATGTTTCTCTGGGTCTGGCTTATTTTGCTTAATATATTTTCCAAGTGTTTCTATGTCTTTAAGAATGGTACAATATCATTCTCTCTGATGAATGAGTAGAATTATATATATATCATTGTAATATATATTTCTATATATCACATTTTCTTGAACCATCATCCATTGAGGAACACCTGTAAAATCATTTTTATGTGAATGTGAGAGAAAGCTTATTTTTCCTTTGACAAAAGGCATGTAAAGAACAAAGATAGCTTATAATCTGTTTTAGTGCTTAAAATTACCTACTGGGATTTTTTCTTTATAAAATTTTGTTAGCCTAATGTGATGAGAAGGGACTTAATTGCTGCAGTCAGGCAAAGATCTAAGTTCTGGTAATACATCTTTCTGGGTTCCAAACTGGGATTTGAACTTGGGGTCTCACACTTGGTGTAAGCCATTACCCTGCAGCAGTGTTTATAATATTTGTAAAGATTCATGTAATAAAGATATTAGGCTGGAATCTGTACTGTCTTTGATAGTTACATGAAAAATAACTACCTGGAAAACAGGTTTAAAAATCAATGAAGGATGATAAAGGATATCTGAATTTATTTATTGACATTAATATATCAGAATTTTAACAACATTTTACATCATAAAATATTACTCCTCTTTTGATTTTTCAACCATTTAAGAATATCAAGTCAATTTTGCCTCTCTGCCATGTGAAAAAGTTTGTGAAGCAGATTCAAATCCATTGTTTGCTGTTCAAACTCTATGTGATAAATCCCAACCCTATGACTAATGAGAGTTTTAAAGCACATATCTAATTGTTTCCCAAACTAAATATAGCATTAACATTTAAAAAATTTAGTTAAGGCATTAATAGGATATTAAAACTCTCCAAGGGAGCACAAAAGTTAAAATTTACGTAAGTGTGACATATGAACTAGGTATGATACATTATGATCCATTTGTCAATCCTTAACTGCCCCTTTCCAGTTGCTGCCTGGTTTTGGTCCATCATTGACTTGCCCTGGATAGTGAAACTTTCCATCAATACGATTTTGAATTTCATTTTATTAACAAGCTTGTAGTTTTTAGTTTATTTATTCTTTTATAAGTTTCACTCCATTACCTTCTGACTTTAGATATTTCAGAGTAAGGACTTCTTGATGTCATGGTTCCTGTTTTCTTCATTGTTTTATTTATTTTTCTCATTAATCACAGTATGTATTCCTCTAATATCTCAGCTCTAGGTTCTTTTGAGATCTGAATTCAGTTTTTGTTTTGACCTTTCTTCACTTTATGAAATGTAAAGCTTGAGGACAAACATTAAGCTATTCAAGTACCTGAGATCCACAGAATTGTAACTCTAATCCAGTTTAGGCAAAAAAGTGCTTGAAAATTCATCTTGAGAATTACCAGAAAATAAACTGGACTAAAGATATTGCTCAAATCGTAAAGCACCAAGTTGAGCAAGCATAAAGATTTGAGTCCAGGGGCTGGGAAGGTAGCTCAGTGGTAGAGAGCTTGCCTTGCATGCCTGAGGTCCTGGGTTCGATCTCCCAGCACCACATAAGCAAAAAGAAAAAAGCCGGAAATGGAGCTATGGCTCAAGTGGTTGAGAGCTGGCCTTGAGCTGAAGAGCTGAGGGACAGCGACCAGGCCCAGAGTTCAGGCCCCACGACCGGACCCGCCCCCCAAAAAAACCCAGACTGGCAGAACAAACAAACATTAAATATGTAAATTTGTAGAAGAAGTCTTTTTTTTTTTTACTGGTTTGGCACAATACTCTCTCCTTTTTATTGTGAAAATTAGCCAAAATAATTCTTCTGATGAATATTTTATGTATGCAGAACAATAGAGATCAGGAAACATTACTTGGAAACATTTTAGAAATATTAAACTTAAAAAGTAATAGCACAGGTTTTTTTTTAATAGAGTAATTTTCAGAAGACAATAGTAATTGCTTTCTACATTTTCCTTTATTCTCTTGTGTTAAGATGCTTCTAAAAGTGAAATATTTTCTGATGACTTCCTTATTTTTCTCAGTCTGTGAAATATTTTTCAGAGAAAAGTAGAATTTTACCTTGGGATTTTCCCAGAGAGAAGAGGATTCCCCCTTCTCCCTTTTAATACTTAACTGTATGTAGTCAAATTTGTCTATTGCAATCAGGAAATCACTCTAGAAAATCTTTGGCATTTATCTTACACATCTTTTTTAGTGTAGAAGAAGTTTTATTTCTATTTCTCTTGTTTTTCCTGCAGTTGAATATATGGATGGGGATTTTTTCCTAGAAAATTACTGTTATATTTACACAATATAGTGAATGACTACATAAAAATAAAACCAACCACTAACACGCAATAAATTACAAAAATAAAAATGAAAAATAACCTTCATTAGATTTTCTTCCTCATGGTTATATAACAGACTCCCTTTTGTGTTTTTATCATGTGCTTTTCTCCTTTACTACTTCATTGCCCAAAATATATAAACTAGGAGCTCCATGCTTTATTTCTGTAAGAGCAATATTGAACAGTGAAGAGCATAGCATTTGGGAATAAATAACATTGGAACTGTCTGCCTATTTTCTACGTTAGCTCTCTGGGTAGATTAATGAATCTATTAAATTTTTGATGCATGGTGATTTCTGTATCTGCAATTTATTTTCACTGAAAGCCAAGTTGTTTTTGGTGGCCATTCAGTGTTATTTTCTGTGGCTTAACAGGTATGACAAAGGAGTAGAGTGCAATGAGGAAAGGAGACTCATCAGTGGTAGACAATTAATGGCAGGGTATTTTGTTTTTCTATTTTTTATATATTTTTGTTGTAAAAATACTGTACAAAGGAGTTACAGTGACATGAGTAAGGTAATGAGCACATTTCCTATCAAGCATTGTTACCTTCTCCTTTATTTTTCCCCTATCATCCCTTCCTTCTCCCACCTCTCCAGCACTTCCCCCCTCCAAGTTGTATGGTCATTTTCAACATAGTGTCTTGTACATCTCATTGTTACAGTGGGTCAACCTGTTGACAGAGTATTTTGGAAGTATTGGGATTTTGAACTCAAGGGCTCACTTGAGCTCTATCTCCAACCATGATTGTGTTATCTTTCAGATCATGTATCATTCTTTCTTGCTGGGCTGCCCTCAAATCACAATAGTCCTATTCATACCTCCATGAAGATGGAACTACAAGCATATTCTACCATACCAGCTTGTTTGATGAGATAAAATTTTTTCAACATTTTTGTGTAGATTACCCTTGATCTACAATTGTCCTGTTCCTGAATTGGAATTAAAGCCATGACATTTGTGTACTAGATTATTTTGTCAAGTGACACAAGTTTATATTCTTACATAGTGGTAGTAACGATCTCTTGAAGACCACAGGACACCCAAAGAAACTGTGGGCTTAACCATATCTCTGGTAATAACACAAAAGTTTAGCATTTTAGCACATTTAGGATGTATTATCTTTAGTTAATATGGTTCTGTGATACTAACTTTTGCCATTAAATTAAGCACACGTAGAGTTCTCAGTTTCTCCCTGGAAGGGTCCATCATCTTAGAAAATATTTTCATGGCTAGGTGCTGTAGAAATAAAGTAGTCACCAGCTGCATTGTTTTCAGTCCCATTCCAAAGCCTTCAAACAGCCACAGATCTCTCCCGCAATGGAAGAACCAACTCACAGGATTTTATAACACTGTCCTTATTTAGGAAATAAGGGAAATATTTTCAAGAGACTTCACAATAAAATGAGGTTTTGAATGGGATAAAATAAATACCAACCAATAAAATTCTTACAATATATAGAGGCAATGATGTTGAACAATCAACCCAAACCCATGAAACTAAGAAGATTAAGGGAAGGGAACGGGTTGGGAATGGGAGGACATGATGAGAGGGCGACATTACTCAAGGTGCATTGTACTTATAAACAGATTTGTCAAATGGTAACTCCTTTGTACAACTACTGAAAGATAATTAACATATAATTGAAAATTCTCATTTTTAGAAGATTACACCTGACAACATTGAGCTCAATGACTTTGGTTGGCTTCTAATAGTCCTGTAATTCTCAGTGGGCATATTTTCTGATTGGAGACTTTCAGGATGAAATGCTGTCATTGCCGCCATTAACCAAAAACATTACTCAGACTTTCCAAAACCAGAAACTTCCTTGAACATGTCTCTTCTTGTTGTCATACAACCTGAGTCTAGATATAACTTGCAACTGTGACATCCATGTCATCTTTTAATCATACTCAACCTTGACCATACTCAACCTTTCCAAAGTCTTATATTTGATATTGTTGTTCACTTCATAACATGTAGTATCATATGCTTTAATGGAAAACATAATATCATTTTTCTAAATCACCAAGGGCATTTCCTAGCATATTATCAGTCCTCTGTGAATATTAGTTATTATTAGTGGTCTGGTTCTCATGTATGCAGCTTTTCAAAGTTTCTTTCTGACCTTTAATTCTCATTATTTTTTCCTCTTCATAACTATTCTTATGATAATTTACTTTAAAATGTAATGAAAATAATGAATTTACAAGAATATACCCTGACTCTGGAAAAGGTCACACTTTGTGCTCTCATCAATGTGTAGTCACTTACTTTATGAATGTGAAATTAGTTTCAGAAGGCTAACTCCTGGAACTTTCTTGTTTTCCTTGGGTTTATTTCTTTGTTAAATAAGACAGTTTCTTACACTAAGGTGTGCACTGAGAATGAGATTAGAAAATGCATTCTTGCCCTAGTTTGCCCTTTAGGTGCAAACATGTCTATATCCAGCCTTCCTTATTCTTTTTAGTTTTTGAAGTAATTGAAAATGAGTATATGCTAGGTAAGGTCTCTACTGAGCTATGACACTTTTTACTTATTTATTTATTTTTATTTTAAAAGACAAGATCTCTCCAAGATGCCTAGCTGCCCTTAGACTCATGATTTCCCTATTCCTGCCTATCAAATATCTGGAGTTACAAGCATGTGCTACAACCATGTGTAGCTGCACAACTTTCTTATGAAAGGAGTGCCCTCATCCAGCTACACATGGCATGTCAGTTCTACATCTCATTCTGTATCTCTGCCCAGAGGTGTAGAGATGTACAGAACCTGCCAAGATCAACATTATAGAAGTTCTGAGAATTCTGGCCACAGTTTTGCTTTCTGAGTCTTATCCTCCATACTATCCCAATTAATGGGGCAATAAAAAAAGCAATCCACCTAGGACTCCTTGGATTTCCACATCTTTCAACCCATGGTGCATTTTTAGAAGCATGTAGGTTGTGTTGTAAGAATATAATCACATACTTCATTCTGTATTTCAGTATGAAAATGTTTACAAGAAAAGCTCATATTGATTCATTCACATTGCATCCCATCAATCCTTTACCTTCTTTTTTCTTTATGAACTATTGATTAGAATTTATAAATTTAAGCCAGATGCTGGTTGCTCACGCCTGTAATTCTAGCTACTCAGGAGGCTGAGATCTGAGGATCGAAGTTCAAAGCCAGCCTGGGCAGGAAAGTCCATGAAACACTTATCTCCAATAAACCACCAGCAAACCAGAAGTGGTGTTGTAGCTCAAGTGGTAGAACGCTGTCCTTGAGCTGAAGAGCTGAGAGACAACGCTCAGGCCCAGAGTTCAAGCCCCATGACCAACAAAAAAATAAAAAGAATTTTTAGATTTAAAACTTTTTAGAATAATAAAATACTATGAAAATATGCATTGTCCCTTAGTGTTAATGTTACAATAGAACAAATAACAAAGTAAATGTGTCAGATCCAAAGCAGAGGAAATGAGAAGCAGAAAAGAGTATGCCAGTCTTCCATGGCCTCTCTATGCCTCCCTCTGTAACTTGTCCTCTGTAACTGTCTCTCTTGAAGGACCCAAGGGTACTGAGATATCACCTTTATTCTTTTAGTTTCATTTTATTTTCTGTTTCTCTTTTTTTCCTTTCTTTCCTCCCATCGTTCTTTCCTTTCTTCCTCTCTTCCTTCCTTCCTTCCTTTTAGTTCATTTGTGGATTTTTTTGTGTGTGCCAGTACTGAATTGAATTTAGGGCATTTGTGACACTCTGCCACTTAAACCACAGCTCCACTTTTGGCATTTTTCTAAAAAATCATATTTTTATTATATTTAAGTACTTGTCAAAAAAGTACTTGACTCAATGTGTCAGTTTGTAATTGCAATGCATCTTGATCAGTGTCACCTTTCCATCATTCTGCCTTGCCCTCACAATCAACTCCTCTTTTCATTTTCCCTACTTTCATAGAATATGCATTGAATATAATGACTACATCCTCTCTACCCCCTTCCTTTCTTTGTTTATCCCTCTCCAGTTATTCAACCCCTATCAGACCTCAGGTGTTTGCACTCTGTCTGAGTGTGCTGGCATTGTTTGTTAATAGATATTAAATTTTTATGTGTCCGAGTCTCTGCTGTTCTGTAAATATGTGTAAACATAATTTATACACATATATGTATATTATGCATAGATATGTGTATATATGTGTGTATAGATGAAGATTGGGACAATATTTAAATTGTAATCACAATTAATTCTAAGTAAAAATTCTATAGAAAAACAGTTAAAGAAAATGGAAAACTAAATTAACCATGTTTATGAGAATTAAAAAACTATACATTTACCTATAAATTTAATTTCATTTAAAAGTCTGTATTTATATTTTTCAAACAATTCTGTTGCTATTTTCATATTTTTACTAACACAACAATAGTTTTTTTTAAATAACTTCTTTTTTTTATTTTTTTTGGTCTGGTTGTGGGGCCTGAACTCTGGGCCTGGGCGCTGTCCCTCAGCTCTTCAGCTCAAGGCTAGTGCTCTACCACTTGAGCCACAGCGCCACTTCTGGCTTTTTTCTTTTTGCTTATGTGGTGCTGAGGAATTGAACCCAGGGCCTCAAGCATGCAAGGCAAGCGCTCTACCACTGAGCCACCTTTCCAGCCCCCACAACAATAGTTTTATACAATAGATATCAAATGTTTAAAAATAAATAAAAAAATATTCAAGGGGCTATAAAGAATAAGTGAAGTTTTCATGAAATAATCAAAATATAAAACCTTCATACATATTTTTAAGTCCCTTGAAAGTCTGAAATTTTTGGGTTCTTTATTTTGTTTTGAATAATAATAGATCAGCAGTGAGGAAAACAAACAACTGTGTTGAAATGATTCTAGAACAAAGTAATCAAATGGGAAAAATGAAAAATATAAGCAAAAACGAAATAAAGAACATTTAATGGTATACAGACAATTTTAGTGCATTTTCTAAAGTTGCCTTGTGTTCTTCAGCTCTGTGTGTGTGTTTGTGTGTGTATGTGTATGTGTGTATGTGTGTGTGTATGTGTGTATGTGTGTGTGTGTGTATGTGTGTATGTGTGTGTGTGTGTTATTTTAAGCAGGTCAGGCCCAGAATGACAAAGGATGCAGGTTTTCTTTTTTATATGAGAAAGCTAGATATCACTTACAAAGTTATAAATAAACACATTGGTTCATATGCAAGTGTATACAAAGGTATTAACTGAAGTATGGTATATTCCTGGGAGAACTCAAAATAGTGTAACCAGGAAGTGGTTACTTGAAAGGGGAGGGGTCAAGGGGAAAGGCATAGATCAATGAAGAGGAGAAGAGGGAGAGAATGAAGTCAAGAATCCAATGTATATCCTCCAAAATTAAGAAACATGAGAGAAGGTAGGGGAGGGATGGATTACAATGTTGAAAGGGTTAACACTGATCAAGATATAGTGTACTCATATATAGCTTTGTTAAATAATTTGTATAATTACTTAAAGATAATACAATTACTTAAAGATAATATAGCTATTTTTAAAGTTAAAAACCATATAAGATGAAATTTAATATCTTAAATTTTAATTGTATTGTTATATAGGGATATAATTTTGACATACAGAGAAGTCACATTTTGACACATTGAATTGGGAGTGTTTATTAGAAGGCCAGTGTGTGTGAGCAGACATGTCTCAAAAAACTTGCAGCCTCCAATGTACTTAGCTTTCTAACTGCACTCAGTTAAAAAACTGAGTCACAATGGTAATGGAATAAAGAAAGAGGGAGAAAAACAATTGAAAACTAGCTCTGTTCTAATGGACAGTTGAAGAGGGATGTCATGGTAACCTGAGAAGAGCCAGAAGGCACAAGGCATGATGCGATGGCAGCAGAAGTCAAGGGGACTAAATAGGGTCATGGTCAGGGGCAGGGTTACAGGGAGCTTAAGAGTGAGTTCATGGTGCAAGTCTGGCAGGCCTGGGAAGCTAATGTCTAAGTCCCCTCCCCTGCTTCATTTTAGAAGCCTCTCACCTTGGGGAGGGGAGTCAATAGGAATTTCACCTCTTAAGAGTTTTCAGGAAGTCCCCATCATCCACCAAGATGCCAAGATGGCACCAGTTAGACCCAGTATTCGAATTTCAGTACAACTCCATGTTTTTTACTTTAAGCATGGTGTCAGACTATAAATATTTAGAATTTATCTTACACAATTACACCTTTATGAAAATGATGAAACTATTTTCTCCCTCACTCCCTGAGTACTACCACTGTTTCCTGCTCCTGTAAGCTTGACTTATAACTGATGGCCTTAAAACTGATAGCTTGCAGTGTTTGTCTTTTAGTGACTGACTTACCTCACTTAGCAAAATGTTTTCCAGGCCCTTGCAAATGGTAGGATATTCTTCTTGGTGGCAAACAATAGTCCACATGATTTTTGTTTCGGTACCTTACTATGGCACCTTCTTTTGGTGTTACATCCATGAAATCATCTTGAAGAACAATGTCATAATGTTTTCCTACCTTCTGAAAATGTTATCATTTCAAGCCCTTCATCTACTACATTTTGAGCTTGTTTTTGAGCAGGTGCAACGAAAGGATCTTGCCAAGTTCTCCCTCTTTGGTTTTAGTGCTCTTGATGAAAATAAGTAGTTTTTGTTTGTTTAAATAAGTATTTTTACTGTGAAAATACTGTACAGAGGGGTTACAATCACAGGAGCAAGGTATTGAGTACATTTCTTATCAAGCATTGTTGCCTCCTCCATTGTTTTGTCTTATTTTTAGTACTGGAGTTTGAACTCAGGCCTTGTCCCTACTAGGCAAATATTCCTTATACTTGAACCATGCCCTAGGCCTATGCTATTGGTCTCTATGTCACCATTGTACTCTTGATTACTTGCTTAATATATTTTGAAAATATGAACATGCAATGCCTCTAAGCTTCCTTTTCCTACTGCTGGATTTGGTAATTCTTGTTCCATATAATTTGGTGACTTTAAAAAATTGTTCCGTAAAACATGTCATTGGAATTTCCGATATTTGTCTTCTTTTTTAACTTCAGTTTAATTTTGCCTATTTAATGTTTCATTTTCTCTCATCTTATTTCAGCTTGTATCTTCCTATTTGTCAAGTAACATTTAATATTTCTAATCAATGAAAATACTCCACCACATCTAATTATATCACTTTTGTCAGCAAAGAAAGCAACCACATTTCCATGCTTCCCTTTTCCCTAAATATGTCACAATATAGACTTTCATTCAACTAATCTTGAACATTAAATAAAACTTTATTATGCTTTTGTTTCCTTTGCCTTTGCAATTCAATACGCAAATTCTAGATTTTTTCAAGTATTTTCGGATTTTAAGTATTGGCTACTAGTTTTTCCTTAAAGTTTAAAAAGTCTAGTTGAATAGAAAAATTTCAAATAGCAGTTTAGTCCTCTTTTTTTTAAGGTCCAAGACCAGGACTCAAATTCAGTACCTGATGCTTTTTCTCATAGGCTAGCACTCTACCCACTGAGTCATATACCAACCCCAATTTATATCTTTAATTCAGGGGAAATATAGTCACATTTCATTATTTGCTTTCTTCGACTTATTCAGAAGATAATTTTGGGGGGTTCTGACCTTTTCTGGGCAAGCATTGGAGATGTATGTTCTTCCACCATCCTGTGCATACAGGAATAGGAAATGTTTGACATGTAGTTCTTCTGGTAAGACCCACAAATGGGCATGGTGCTAACCATGGGCAGAATGCTGTCTGATGGCTTACCTATTTCTGGCAAGAGTGTACAAATTCTCACTAATTTGAGAGGGCTTCTTTCTCTTGCTCTCCTCCCTAGATTGATTCATGGGACACACATTCCCTTGTCTATGAGCTCCTGCACATATCATTATTGATCCCTTTTACAAATACACATTTAGTTCTTGTGATTTGGAAGAATTACAAGAGTAAATAAACTATACATTACAATAAACAATCATCTGCTTCATGAAATTGAATTAATAAATATTATTAAAGTTTGAGAATCACAGTTCAAAGCCAGCCAGGGCAGGAAAGTCCGGGACTCTTATCGCTAATTAACCACCAGAAAACCGTAAGTTGTGTTGGGGCTCAAATGGTGGAAGGCTAGCCTTGAAATGAAGAGCTGAGGGATAGCACCCAGACCCAGAATTCAAGCCTCATGACCACAATACTATTCCAGCACGTAAAGAGATTTGAAGAGTTTGAGGTCAGTATAATTTAAAGCAATGACAAAAGATCTGATCTATGTAATGAGATTCAGCCAACAAAAAATTTGTCTGTATCTTAACGTACAACTATTGTGAAACATATTAAACACATATATATTTCAATAATATATACATATAATACATATGCAGTAATATATACATATATTATATAAACAAATATATATAACATATATTAAATATGTAAACAAATATATAATGTAAAATACTTATATATAATAACAGCTATATATAATAGAATTCAAGCTTTTGGAAAATGTCTAGTTTATTTCAAATAGAAGTATTAATAACATGATGATTAAGCTAGTGGAGGGCAATTGGTTATTTGTGACTGACAGATTTTTTTTGGTTGGTTGTGGGGCTTGAACTCTGGGCTTGGGCACTGTCCCTGCGCTCTTTAGCTCAAGGCAAGTGCTCTACCGCTTGAGCCACAGCGCAACTTCCAGTTTTCTAGTGGTTTATTGGATATAAGAGTCTCAGGGACTTTCCTGCCCTGGCTGGCCCCCTGAGTAGCTAGGATTACAGGCGTGAGCCACCTGCGTCCGGCTGTGACTGACAGATTTTGAGTAGAAATCACTGTTTCTTGCTTTCAACACATAATAAATCTAACAGTAGTGAATGACATGAATGCTTTTATTTCTTTGCCAGCCTTATGTCTGTTGACCAGTTATTTTCCATTTGATATATTTACGTTTTCTTTTTCAATGGTGTACAATGAACAGGTGAGAAATTATCTTTTACTATGCATATGCCATCCTTTTTATTCACATACTCAGATAAGTGATCATGGCAATGGAGTATGATCAGGAGTTTTTAGGCCTTCGATTGGAATGGACTTCATTCTGTGTGTAAATTTGCCAACCTTACTCTCCTCCTTAAGAGCAGTAAATGAGATGCTGTTCATCCTTGCTGGCCACCTCTGACCATCAGGATCTCTAAGAAGGTGCAATGCTTCCCTCTGGGGCATGTGAAGGAAACTGAGTGAAAGCTAGCCCAAGAAAGTGTTATTTTCACCATTCTACCACGATAACTGCACAAGGACAACCTATATATTACATATATATTAATTATTTTATCCTATTATTTTCTTGTTTTCATTTTTGCAATACCCCCTCAAAGGGGAAAGTGTAGGCTAAGAACAAGAACATGATGTTTAAATTCATAAAGAGATCAAGAATTTTAAATTGTATCCAATCATGTTTCATTTTGCACCAACTGGTTTACAAAACTTCCAACAGTTTACAGGCAATGTCTCTTAACTTTTTAGTACTTCTAAAGGACAAGAACAATACCTCATCAAAAAATGGGTTTGCCATTTATCTTTTCCAGCAGAGCTTATTCTATTCCTTGTGCCAGACACGATGGGATGTTGAACAATGCAGCAATACAAAAAATGCATACCATTATAGAGGAATAAGTGAAAGGAATGCCAACAAGATCTTTTGAAATACTAAAGAATAATGAAAAACGTTTTAAAACTTGATTTTTATATGCTGTCAGTATAATTGCCACATTTTTTATTTGATACAGTCATTCTGCTACCACTGTAATCCTCTTTCTGTGCCAAATACACAAATAGGAATCTGAATTCTCTGGGAGCTAACCTTGATGTCATTTACTCCATTATTTTTATTTTCTCATTTCAACATGTGGTCAATTTATCGTCATCTAGCTTTAAGTTGTTAGATGGATCTTTTCTGTTTTGCCTTTAATTCTTTGTTTCAGGGTATATTTTAGCACAATTATTCAAAGTACTGAATGATTAGCATTTTTAATCTGATGAATGTTTTCATAGGAAAATTTAAGAATTCTTACTGACAGAAAAACAAATTTCTAGAAACAAATATCTGAATACCTTATTTCTTTTGGTTTCATTAACCATAATCATGACACACATATTTTTTTTCTCTCCCACTGACCACTGACTACAGGACAAGTTTCCAGTCCTACATTTGACTATCTTTACTTTACTATGTCAAGGGACTTTCTACTTATGACTTTTTTACAATTATATTTCTCTACTTGAGAGATACAACTTAAGCCCACTTTAGATGCAGTATGTATTCCATATATTTTTAGACAACCACTCCTTTCACAAAGTGAATGCATAGAATTCTTTATTTCATGAATCTGTAAAAGTTGCTCTCTCTCTCTCTTTCCAAAAGGTATTTAGAAAGCCCCAGATCTATAATACTATAGTTATCTGATGAACACATGTTTCATATTGTTGCTATAACAAATGACCACAGATTTAGCCTTTTGAAATAAGATAAACTAGTTTTCTTATAGCTCCTCTGATAAGAAATCCAGATTGCAACAGTGATACTCACATGACAATATGTTGGAAATGAACTGTACCACTTGAGTGGGGGGAGGGTAAGTGTGAGAAAAATGAGGGAGGGGGTAACAAGGTCGACAAGAAATGTACTCACTGCCTTATGTGTGTAACTGCAATCCTTCTGTACATCACTTTGACAATAAAATTAAATTAAAAAATAAAAAGAAGAAATCCAGACTGACACAATTGACTCTCAGCTCTTGACATTGATCAAGACACATTGTATTCATAATCTACTTTGTTGAGTGGTAATTCCTTTATATAATTACAAAAAGATAATACAGAAAAAGAGAGAGAGAATAGAGATTAAGTTTGCAAAATAAGATTCTCTACTGCACTCTCTGGGTTTGAATCTGTTCTGAAATTTAGTTTGCATGACTGTAGAATTCAATACATTCAGAACTAAGATCCACATTTATTGCTGAAACAAGGACACAGGATGACCCATTGCAACAATGATACCCAGAAAACAGTATGTTGGAAATGAACTTCATAACTTTGGGGGGAAGGAAGAGGGAAGGTGGGGAAGGGAAGGGACAGTAGGAGAAAAATAAAGGTCAGAATAACAATGCTCAACAAGAAATGTACTCATTACCTTACTCATGTAACTGTAACCTCTGTACAGCATCTTTACAAGAAAATAAAATTTTTTCAAAAGGATCCACATTTATCTGCTGGCTGTTGGGCACAGGTAGTTTATAACTTATGATCTACTGAATTTCTTTCCTTGTCGGTTCTACATAACGAACACTTTAAGCAACATAGTCACTTTAAGAGAAAGCTTCATTGATTTTATTGATCTAAAAAGCTTCTGCTCTTCAGCAGAGTGAAGAACCAAACTACAGAATAGGAGGAAATATTTGTAAACCACACATCCCATCATGGGTTAACCTCCAGTATTTAGAAGAAACAAAAACTCAGCATCAAGAAACCAAATAATCAGATTTAAATTATTTTTGGATGTTTTATCTGATACATGAACTTTTAAAAATCATACAGAATTATGTTACACCATGTGATGTTTGGCTACATTATACATATATGTATAAATATATATATACATATGTATATATAAATGATCAGTGGTATCATTTAATTAGGTTAAATATGCAGCTTTTTAAATAATGTTCATTTCTTTATATTAAAGTTCTTTTCAAAATCATTTCATTTTTGGAAATATATAGAATAATTTTGTTACCTTATCACCCTACAATGTGCTAGCACACCAGGATTTTTTACTCCCATGTGAGTGTAAATTATCACACATTGGTAAACCTTTCACCATTTCTCACTTCTTTACTGTTCTCTCAGGCTCTGGTAACTTCCATTTTATTCTCTATTTCTGGGTCAACTCTTTTAGGTTTCATGTGAGTGAGCTCAAGCAGTACTTGTCTTTCAGTACTGAACTTATTTCACTTCACATAAGAACCTCTGGTTCTCTTTTTTTCTATCGACCTCAAACGTCCCTACTTCCTTTTCATGCATTTAAGAGTCAGGTTTTTATTCCACTATTTCATAAATAACTACAGGCCTAGATAGATATTTGCTGTTTTTTTTATTCCTCTTCTAAAAGAGTTCTGTGATGTTCAGTTATAAAAATTACTTCTGAATAGGGGCCAAGAAATGTTTTACCTGAAATGCTTTTTACTAAGATTACTAAGAAACAAAATTGATGCTCATTAGGACATCATACATATCCATGTTTATTCATAAAATTTCTACACATCTAATGCAAATGAGCTTGTGTGCCTTTAGTATCTGTAAGTGTTGCATTATTAGTTCAATGTAGGTCCATGTTAAAATTTTAGAGTAAATCTTTGGCTATCCTCAAAATGAGCAAGGCATTATATGATATAAAACAAAAATGTTAGTATGGGCTGTTATCAGAATGATGTTCAATTTGTATCAGTGTTTTCCTTAATTAAACATTATTTCTGCATCTGTTTTCTCATTTTCTAATCACTAGAATTTGATATCCTTTATACAAAAGAATCAATTCTTACCCTATAATTAATAATTTGCTGTAGAAAGAAATAATAGTTGTTACAATTTGGAAAAACCAGACACCTTGGAATCTGTAATTAAATAAAGCCAGAATCATTTACTAACAGTAATACTGAATTTTAATTTTGCCAATAGCTACCTTTAGGGCATGGTTTGATCCAACAGCTTGCTATTCAGACAACTATCAAATCAAAGGCTATTAGCTAATACTCAGTAGGAAATTGAAGGCTTGAAAGTTTCTAAAACACCCCTGGGGTGAAGATTGATGATTATTTTATCCAAACAAATATGAGTGAGATTTATTTTCTTTTAGTGTCTTTGTAACACGAACATCAAGGACTATAGATTCATTTAGTCTAAAGTTTGTTTTCAGAATGTGGATGCTATAGTGGGAAATTTAAGTGAGGAAAATTTCTAGAGAGAATTTTACTTCATTAGAGATTCAATTACATTTTAAGATACAGAAAATTCTACCTAGGACTCATTATGTAAATGTACTCATTATGCAAATCACTAATTTAAACTATACATGTACTTTTATTTTACCAGAAAAATAAGGTTTTCCCATTTAACAAGTGATCTCAAATGAAAAGAGTTTTTAAAAGTCATCAGTTATTTATTGACAATTGTATTATAATGAAAACACATTTTTATGAGCCATAAAAATGTGGTAGGTTATTTCCACAGAACAATTTTACTGACAAGTTGCAGAGTAAGACAGAACCAATTGCATAATCAGAACACATACAAGTCAATCTCTACAGCCCCATTAAAGCTTGACACTTGATGTCACCTCTGGCAGATTCTGTGGTACTTCATTCACCTCGGCTTGGCCCTCAGTTTGAGAACATGTTCCTTTGGATTCCAGCTGTTACAATCAGTGTCCCTTTGACACTAGGCAGACTATGGCAGATAAACTATGCTCTGCCCAAAGGTAGAACATGAAGGAAATTATAGGAATTGAATTCCCTGTCTCTTAGAACCCATATTAGAAAAACCCTTCACTAAAGAATTGTTTTTTTACAGTTTTGGTAGCATCATCAACAGAAGATGGTCTTAAAAGTTGTTCTTTATCTGAATAAATATTAGACTACCTTCTGCTTCCTTATTTCTAGTATCTTATTTTCTTAATACATTTAGAAAATGTGTAACTATAATGGTTGTGTGTGTGTGTGTGTGTGTGTGTGTGTATCTTCATGAGATGTGTATGTCATTTTATGACCCAAGACTGACCTTTTAAAGGACCTGGGAACTATTCCTTTGCAATGTAATCATCAAAGAAGATAAAACCCACTTTTCATGCTCTATAGAAAGGTTGGATCTTAAGTCTTTATGTCAAAAACGAACGTTACAACTTTGGTGCGAGGGAGGGGGGGAGGATTAGGTGGGGGGGAATGGGAAGGGATGGGAAGGGGAAACAAAGGAGGCTACAATGCTTGATAAGAAATGTACTCATTATCTTGCCCATGTAATTGTAACCCCTCTGTACAGTATTTTCACAATAAAATAAGGGGAAAAAAAGAATTACCCATCATGAACTAACTAAATAAACAAAATAACTGCTAAATGTAAGCTCTACAAAAAAAAAGAAAAGAAAGTGCTAATAGGGGAGAATTTAATTTTTTTTTGGTTAAGGACAGTTAGCAAACCTAAGTTATCACTTAAGATCTGTTAGGAAATGGAAAGACTTGTAAAAAATTATATTAAGTGAAGTTAACTAGGCTCAAAGAAACATAGGTCCCATGGTTTCCCTTATTTGCAATAACTAGTATATGTCTGAAACAAGCAGAAACTGTCAGATAAGTTGATGGTAGGCGAAATGAACCCCAAGAAAAGAATTCAAATGTTTTTTTTCTTTCTTGCGATTGTTTCTAACATATTTATAAGATGATTTCTTTGTTGCTCTGTATGTCCCTCCCCAACGGTATAACTCCTGCTTTCACTTTATTTGATGTTGGTATACTTCGTGGAGGGGAAGGGAAAAAAAGAAATTGTTTAAATATACAGGTGGACCCATTGCAACGAGATGTACAAGACATTATGTCAAAAACGAACTTTACAATTTTGGCTGGGGGTGGGGGGAAGAGGAGGATGGAAGGGCAGGGATGGTGAAAGGAGGACACAACAATGCTTGATCAGAAATGTACTCATTACCTTGCTTGTGTAATTGCAACCCCTCTGTACAGTATTTTCACACACACACACACACACACACACACACAAAAGATCTGTATCTTACCAGCTTTAAAAATCATACTGCCTTCCTATAAAATACATCTGGTGAGAGTAGTGCCCATACCAAATTCAGAGTCCTTTTCCTTTGATCATTTTTGTCTACATTTCTGGCATTTTTTTCTCTGACAGATCCCCAAAAAGCTTCCCCCCCACATTATGTCTTGTGTGAAAGTGAGAATTGGATAATGTAATTTCAATTTTTAAAAATTTATTTTCCCGGGGCTGGGAAGGTGGCTCAGTGGTAGAGTGCTTGCCTTGCATGCCTGAGGCCCTGCGTTCAATTCCTCAGCACCACATATGCAAAAAGAAAAAAGCCAGAAGTGGCGCTGTGGCTCAAGTGGTAGAGCGCTAGCCTGGAGTTGAAGAGCTGAGGGACAGCGCCCAGGCCCAGAGTTCAGGCCCCACGACCGGAACCCCCCCCCAAAAAAAATATTTTCCCTTTCCAATTTCTGTACAAAAGGAAAATACTGTGAACTGAAGTCCTCTGAAGAAGCCATAGATCTACCAAACTTTTGCAAATATGGGATCTTAGCTGAGCAGAACTTTGTGGTTTTGAAACAGGGTATATTGCAGTTTAATAGCCAAAATCAATCTTGGGCCAGCCTGAGTCCCTTTAATTAACCATTTGCTACCATCCTCTGGATCTGACAGAAAAGCTCCTTGACTTTTAGATAAACTTTTGAAATTTATCTCCAGGTCTGCAACACCAGACCTCCACTGTCCTGTAATTACAAGGCCAAAATCCAATAGATTACCCATGGCCCTTCTTCCTGTGCTTACCTACCTTATGATCCACCCCATCCATGTATTTTGTGAGTGCAGTTGTTCATTACTTTCATTTCTGTACCATAAATAGTTTTCATCACTATTTTTGTAATAGAACATGTTATGTATAGCCTAAATCCACAATGACATGTTCTACCACAAAAATGACAGTGAACTTGGTAAACTGATTTTTGAAGGTTAATCTATTTATGCAACTAACTTAATTTAAAAACGTTTAAAAATTAAAGTGTTTTGTAAAAGTCATACAACCAATAATGAGATATTTTCAACACAGACCAACTTCCTGCTTCCTTTTAGAATTCACACATATCATGGAGACATTTTTAAATATGTTTATTCCAATTTTCAGATAGGTGCTAATCTTAGGAGGAAGAGCATGACCTTTTGACTTGTTATATATCTGCTATTATCATTACATATTTAATGAAATTATGTCAAAATAATTAAGAAATTATAGAAATATGCACGATGAAGTCTTATATGGAGATATACCTTAATCATTCACAATTAATGTTGATTACTTAATCTAAGTTCAGAGACACATATCCTGGGAAAAAGATTAAAAATTTTACTAAGTAATGAAATTTTATTGTTTAGATCATATATTATAGCTTATGCTGTTACCAGGTGCAGCCAAAGGACCACAGAAACAAATAATTTATCAGCAAGATGGCATTACAGCTTTGAGACATGAGAAAGCAATTTGGGTAAGAACAGAAACCAATGAAGTAATTGAAAATTCAGGCTTTATTGTTCAATATAGTACAGCTTCTAGGTAGTATGAAACAGAAGCCTTCTTCTTATAGATCTTCCTTAAATTGTTTCACAGCTGGTCAGTGGAAGCCACATGCCTGTTCTTTTGAGAAAGAGAGAGCAAGTGCTTGCATGGTTGACCCTTGCTCTTCCTGGTTTAGTGTACTCCTTGGAAAATCAGATAGCTCAATGTGCACACATGACCTTAATGTGAGGAATGAGCTCCACAACAAAGGTCTAGGACATTATATTAATCTAGAATCCAAAGTATGGACCATCTGGACTGCCATGATTCATTTGAAAAGAGGAGTTGAGTCTTGTAGCCCTTATAGCCTCATTCCTATTCCTGTCTACCTACATTATGGGCCAGATTGTGTCACAAGTGCATATGTGGAAAATGTTACACATTTTTGTCCTTCATTCTTACTAGACAAAATTATAATTCGCTAATGAGTATCAGTGTAATTACCTTCTTATTATAGTGATTAATACCCTTGTATTCAATCTCACAAACAAGATTATTCCATGGGAAGTTAATATATAACAAAGCTGCTTACTACATTAAGATTTTTATGCACATGAATTAGTTGATATGATTAGACTTCAATTCTCTGGCACCCATCTGGCATCTATATATCTATCTATCTATCTATCTATACAATCCTAAATTGTGAAATAATGAAATGAATTTATTGGCTTTTTAATAGGTAATATATTATTTGTATACAATTTCATATTTTGGGGGTTTCAAATTAACATTCTTTGGTTATTAAAATACTCAGAGGGATTCTCTTCATCACTACATGCCACCTCTCACCAGCTTCAATCACCTCTGAAATCCTCCATTATTTTTACTTATTGATAAACAAGCTTTTCAAAACTAATATTGCTTACTTTCTAAATGTTTGGAAATTATCCAGTTATCATTTTGCTATTGATTTAAAATTTAAATCCATTATGGTCTGAGATTGTATGCTGTATTATTTCAAATCTTTCAATATATTGTTTTATTTCTGATCAGACAGAATGTGGTTTATCTTGGTAAATGTATTATGTGAACTTGAAAATAATTTCTATTATGGCAATGATCATGCACATATTTTTACTTTTCTTTGATCCTTCACTGGTTAATGTTAATACATAGGTGTCTTACATTCTTCCTGAACTTCTGCAAAACTATTAATTTGTTACTGAGCAAGAGGATTGAAGCATCCAAGTATAGTTGTGGTATCTGCCTTTATCTTTCATTTTATATGTTTACATTTTGAAACATTTTTAAGAGACTAAAAATGGAAGTTTTTGTCCTATTCTCTCATATTACTTAGTACTTACTTTGACTACTAGATTTGGAGGGTTGTTTTTATCACACAAATCAATTTTTCCTGCAGATATCACCTGAGTGTTGATGCTATCTGCTTGGAGATAGTTTCACATTCCACTGGTGAAGTACTGGCCCAGTCCCACAAGACCTCTGCCATTTAGATGCCAATTGCAGATTGTTGTTACCTAAGCTTCTGAATGATCACTGTAAACCACCTTTGCCTTCTTCCTATGGTTTGATTAGTTTGCTGGGACAGCTCACTGAACTCTAATAAACATACTTAGCAAGTTATCATGTTGTTAAAAAGATTTGGTAAATGATGAAGGTATTCAGCCAGTTGAAGAGATATCTGGAACATAAAGAATTGAGAACTTTTCTTCCCCTTTCCTACTGCAATTTGGACACTGTCCAAAACCTGTCCTTTCTTGTGTTTGTGGAGACTTCATTATGCAAGCATGGCTGACTACCTTATTGGCTGCTGGTAAGAAATCTGGAGCAATTCTACTCTCCCAAGAGGTCAGTGGCTAAGACTGAACCAATAATCACATATTGGTTGCCTTAGCAACCAGTTCTCATCCTGACACTATCCTATCAGAAGTTTTCTCCTGAGAACAAAAGATGACCTTATATCTCTGGATATTCTAAAGGAGTTGTGATTTGTGGATCCAGTGCTCCTATCACTCAGAAAATTACAAAAGTCATATTTTATCTTGGTTGCTGTTATTTTTTAATGTACTTATAATATACTATGTGATTTTTTTGTTTCTTTTGTATATTCTTCCCCAATGGTATAACCCCTGTTTTCACTGTATTTGATTCCAGTGTATATAGATTTTTCTAATTTGGGGAAGGAAAGGGAAATAAAATTGCTGAAATAAGGAGACAGGATGACCCATTGTAACAATGTACATGTACAGACACTATGTTGAAAATGAACTTAACAACTTGGAGGTGGGGGAGAGGAGTTGGGAAGGTGGAGAGGAAAGGGATAGTAGGGGAATAACAAATGAGGGGATAACAATGCTCAATAGGAAATGTACTCATTAATTATAACCCCTCTGTACAGTATCTTTACAAAAATATAGGTTAATAAATAAATTGATGACTTCTTAGTGTGCTGTTCAAGGTTGATGTGAATATTCAAAACTGATGTAGCCAATACCACCATCCCTTTTCATAAAACATTTTTGATCTTAAATTGAATGCTTGATAAGAAATATACTCATTACCTTGCTCATGTAATTGTCACCCCTCTGTACAGTATTTTCACAATAAAAAACGTATTAATAATAAAAAGTTGAAATTTTATACACACAATAGTATACAATACTTTCCCTTTCCTTCTGGAAAACCTGCTTCTCTTTCTGCCATAGGACCTGAAGTGGGTGGAATAATACTTTCCATCTCTTTTTAATTGTCTTACCTTACTTTGTGAAGGTCCTCATGGCACAAACATGTTTTAATATGCAGTAACTCTTTTTCAGAGTTAATAATATTCCATTGCATATTTGTACCATATTTTGCTTAATCATTCATTTGTTGATGAACATTTATGTGGTTTATGTGTTTTAGAAATTATGAATATTGTTGTTATGACAAAGTCTTCCAAACAGGTCTTCCAAATGCTGTTTTTTTCTGTTAATTCATTTTAATTTACCTACATTTTACTCCGTTTACATAATAAATTTTAGAGTAGCAGGTACTACATAAAGAGATACCATCTTAAAGCAGTAGAAAATGAAACACTGTCATAAATCTTGTAAACTTGTAAAAATAAACTTTCTAAGTGATCATAATTTTATTCATTAAATATCACATTTTAATACTCACCATTTTCATAATTTGTAAATATGATAACATACTAGGTTTTAAAAGAGTTGTAGCAATCAAAGTAGTTTGCACATTTTAAGAATATAAAACCTAGTATTGTATTAACAAAATAATGTTCTAACATTAAAACCTCTGATTTACATTTCTTGGAGTTCATTTTGTTAAGCATCATTTTATTTGGTCATATGCAACTCGCTATTGAGCCATTGTGAACCTCTCCTAAGAATATCCTTTTTTATTTTCAGTGTGCAAATGCTTAGAGTGCTGTTTAATTATATTAAGCCAAGTAAGTCAGACCCAAAGAAACACAGGCTACATGATTTCCTTCATTTGTAACCACTAGAATAGATCTAAAAATCAACAAGTTATTCCAATGGATAGTAAAAGACAAATAATTATATCTGAACAAGATTAAACAAAGGTGATTTTAAAATTCAATGAAATGACTACAAAGTACTAATAACCCATTTGTTTTTCAGAACAATAGAGAAAACTTGCTTAAATAATATAGAAATATCTGCAATAATATAAATAATGTATGCCAAAGCTATGTGTATTTTTTCTCATCCTGTAATTTAACCATCAGGACATATAGATACTAAAAGTCATAGTTTAATCTGTTTATTTTCTTTGTCTCAGTTGTTGTTTTAGCAAGTGGAAAAATAAAGAACACACTTTTTCAAAAGAAATCAGCTAACTATTTTATATTTTCTGTTGAAATGTACTAGTTATTCATATGAAATAGTTGATACTTTATCCATAGCAACATAGCATGCATTATTATTAGTTCATCTCAAAAGTTACCCAGAAGATGAAAGAAAATGGGAGAGAAAAGCATAAGGAAGTGAGAGAAAAACTGCAGGAAGCAATATGAAATTACAAGAGACTAATTATATTACTTCTGCAAGCAAGGGAGATAGTTTTGATACTGGAAAATACATTTTGAAATATAAACACACATGAGAAAGATTGGTAAGTCATTTTAAAAGAGAATTTGGGACCTTGAGAATACCTTCAAGCCACTCAATAATCCCAGCCGGTGACAAATAATCAGAGAGGTACAGAAACAAATGGAAGTCTACGAAATTAAATCAGGTGATCTTTCATTTGGACAGAGAAGTATAAAACAAAACTCCCTGTTCACTATTGTTCCCATTTTTGTTCAAATAGGCCTTTCATATGAACAATTTTTTGGCAAGAATTTACCCAAGTGTCCAATGTTATTTTAAATTGTCTTTGATTATTTTTTCCTAATTAGAGAGATGTGTGCATGAATTAAAATTTCAAGACAGCAGAAACTTGGTTTAAAAGATAGCCTCAAAAGGTTCCAATTGATAAGTCAATTCTACTGAGATGTATGCCTGCCTTACCTTGTACTTCTAGCCCCTAGATAAGCATAACCATCACCATTTGAAAGCTCAATGGGTGCTAGAGACTTTTCAAATGAAATTACATAAAGAAATTCCTAGGGTAAAAGCAAAAAAAGAAAGAAAGAATGAAAGTGGCAATCATTTTCACAAAGTCTGTAATAAATTATCTAAGGTAGAATGGGGATATAGCTCTATGTATATGATCTCATTACCAGATCTAAAAGACCCCAAACAACTTTGATATATGCTAGTAATCCAATAAAATCTTAAATATTTAATTCTCCTGAGATCAGATGGGCAGAAAAGAGAGAAAGAGTGAGAGGGAATATAAAAAACGCATAATTGCTTCTTAAACGCATAATTGTGAATTCTCCCTTTCTCAACCTAGTATGACAAAAACATCAAAGAGACTGACAATACCATTGCTATAATCTATAAGTATTCTCAGCAGGGATTAAAATATGATTATATGTAAAATGGTTCTTTAAAAGAATTTTTTTGTGATTTTAGGAAATGAATCCAAGGCCATGCTCATATTTAAGGTAAATACTCTATGACAGAACTGTGCCTCAAGTCACAAGAATACTTATTTCTAAAAGAGAAAATATACTTGGTGTATTGGACCTGAATGAAAAGAAATAAAACTTATTCTTTATTTGTGATTTCCTTACTGTTTTCTAGAAAGATTTCCAAGCTGGAAGTTCAGGAATCAATCCTTAAAGGTATCCAGTATTCATGAGCTAATAGTCTTTACTGTGAAATGAAATATCATCAAGTATCTATTCAGCATTCAAATTGATAACTAAGGTCACATGAGAATAAACTGTTGATCCAGCAAAAATAATTGTATTAAACTTAGTCTATCATACAATAACTGCACACAGTATTCTTAGTATCTAACAAGGGAAAATTGAGAGTGAATATTTATAGGTTTGGGGGACTAAACACAAGCATATTGATCAGAATTTTTCAGTGAGGATATTCAGTGTAACTGTATACAGTTTCTGAGACAGTGACAGTAATTTAAGACTGATACACACCATAAAATCAGATACTAAGTGGGAAAGTTTCCTTTTAAGCTATCTTCTCTCCATATGTACAGATGATTCTAATTCATTATCTAATGTGTTTATTTAAGCAAGGTGTTTGCCCATACAAGCACAGGTAAAGTTAATTTTTCTTTTCTTTTGTTTGGTTTTTTTCTGGGAGGGGGACTTCCTAGACAAATTTAACCCTGAAGTAGTAGTCACAAATGAACCAATGATGCACCCGATAATCAAAAAAGTTCTAAAGGCATACATTATTTAAAATTCCCTCAGTTAAAAGTTGGAATTTCATTATTCCATTCTTAACATGGCTGGCCTCGGTGATTTGGTTCTAGAACCATTTTAGGGATAAATTGAATTAGGGCTTGAATGCTGGCCTTTGAGCTTGCTAGGCAAAAGTTTTGCCATACCACATGACCCACACCCAGAAATTGTGATTTAGTTGTAATGATTAGAATTTGACAGACATACCTGAGTATTGCTGGTTCACACTTGTAATTCTGGCTTCTGGAAAGACTGAGACTTGGAGGATTGTGATTTGAAGCCATCTAGGATAGAAAAGTTCAAGAGACTCCATTCCCAATGGACTAGCAATGAGTTTGGCTGTCGGCATGGCTCAAGTGGTAGAGTTTCAGGTGTGAGGAAGCAAGACAAGAGCACTTGAGGTATCTGAGTTCAAGCCTTAGTATCAGAAGAAAAAACAATTGGCTGACATGTATGATTTCTGAGGCTACATTGTAATTCAAAGGGAGTTCTACCAGGCATTTTCTCCTTTGAGGTGCTCACATTTGCAAGTTGGTCACTCTACTTTAAGGGGAGATGTACAAGCCATGTGGAGAGACCTTGTTTTCAAGCCATTGAGTCGCTGTCAGTGTTGCAGTTTTCCAGCTAGAGAAACAGACACTGTGGGAACCACCTGCTGGGGATTGAAGATCTTATTTCTGAGGATGCAGTCAGTTCATCCTGGGTTGTTTGGCAACACCATATTCCACAGGAAATGTGTTATAGCATGGTAACCAATTAAAGGTACACAGGTTCCAATAAAAAGAGGACAATTCATAAACCTGTTTAAAAACTGTATAACGCTCTTAAAGATACTAAAAATGTTTAGTAAAATGTGCCAACCATTTTTTTAAAAGAATATCCACACATAAACTTGTACACTTTATAAAACAAACAGAATATCTACATATCTAATCACACACTTAAAAAAATTGTGATACTGGGGTTTGAATGTAGAACTCAGAGCTTGATTAGCTTGATTGTTTGCTTCTTCTGCTGACATTCTCACACTGCGGCCACCTCCAATCCAGTTTTTGGCTGGTTATTTTGGAATTGGAGTCTCATGAACTCCCCTCCTAATTTTTAAAATGTGTTATCTTCCAAATCTCAGATTCTTGAGTAGCTAGGATATGAGCTACTTGTAGGAACTTCACATTTTCTTAAAGTTAGAAAATGATACTATTCTTCCAAAAGAAAACATAACTAGTGAAAGGATATTTACAGAAAAAAGTTCTGCAGAATATTAGTTTTAAGGTTAATAAATGATAACTAAAAATCACAAGATAATTTATAATTAATGCAATTGGGAAAACTTTAACCCAAAACAATAAATTAAAAATCAATATGATAATGGTAGGGGAAAAACAAAGGAGGAGACAACAATGCTGGATAAGAAATATACTCATTACCTTGCTGATATAACTGTAACCCCTCTGTACAATATTTTCATAATAAAAAACTTATAAAAATAAATAAAATCAAGCCTTTTGAAAAAATATTGATGGATTTATAGAATGCAAAAAACCACTCACTAGCTCTCAAATTAATTTCCTACCCCACTTCCAGAGATAAAGATTGATAGATTGTGATTGGAAATTTTATTACTCAATAGTATTGTGTTTTTAGCTCAAAAAAATAAATACCTCAACAGAAAAATTACAGGAAAAGTGCAGACAATTTACATAAGAAAAGGAAGATTTCATTAGCTTTTTTCATTAGTTTAATTATAATTTCAGAAACAGATTTAATTTACAATTAATTTACTATTAAATCTAAGTGAAATATGCATTTTTCATTTATTCTTATGACATTATTTGTTGATTTGGGTCCTTAGAAGGTATATAATACACACTGAAGACAAGCAATGTCCAAAGTTTGATCAGATTTTTCACAATTTGAATCAATTTTTTAAAAATTAGATATAACTAAAGAAATAACAGAAATACCTAAAAACCATATCTATTTCTTTTTATATCTTTGCAGAAAGTCTCACTATATAACTCAGATTGGCCTCAAACTTCCAATCCTCCTGCCTTAGCTTCTCAAGAATTGTAATTTCAGATAATGTGGCACTCTTCAGAAGTAACAGCAGATTTGTATGTAGTCTAGACAAAAAATTTTAAAGTTGAAATAACCAGATCAAGAAAAAATGGTATAGCCAACTCTTACACATCTACACAAAAGAAGAGCAAAGCTCCTTAATACAAATAACTTTTATTTGAGACAAATATTCAAAACATAACAAGCAATAAGCAAAGCAATAGAGCTTATTTTTGCAAAAAATATATATATATGCACTGGACATGTGCACATAGAACTAACTGTCTTTCTGGTGGATACACTATTGGTAGTCCTTTATTTAAAGATTTCTGTATGTATTTTCAAATTCTTTTCAACTGTTTCCAGATTCCAAATAACATAAAGAATCATGTTCTTAATTAGAAAAAAATGGATATTATTTCTTCTAAAAGACAATAAGATTTTAAGATGAACTTACTAACAATAGACCTACACATTTTCAGTGTCAGAAATATTTCTTCTGATTATAAATGATTTGGCATGATTTAAATAC
Source organism: Dipodomys ordii (assembly GCF_000151885.1). NCBI lineage: Eukaryota > Metazoa > Chordata > Mammalia > Rodentia > Heteromyidae > Dipodomys > Dipodomys ordii. The sequence goes on from NW_012267232.1 coordinate 13,285,533, forward strand.
CTATATTAAGTTATAAAATCATAAATATGTGTTTTTAAACTATTGGCCTATTTTTTTCAAGATGATGTTTTACTGGGCAGCATAGTCTGGTCTTGTACTTATAATTTTCCTTTTTCAGTCTCCATGTGTTGGGATTAAAGGCATGAATCTCCATGCCTGGCCTTTTAAAATTACTTTTTAATAGTGTTAAGCATCCAAACCAGGGCATTGCACAAACTGGCAAGTCATTTTACACTGAGCTATATCAACTGTCCTTGACATAAATATTTTTTGATTAAGCATGTATTATTTCCTAACAATTTTTCAAAAATTTGATGAAATAAAGGTCAGGATCATAACATAATAACATAGCTTATTATCGGGCATAGCTGGAAATCGTTACAAATGGTCTTTTAAAGTAAGAAATTGTTTTTAATTTAAAGTTTTCCTAAGACATCTTCAGTAAGAAACTGCAGGCCAAACACAAGGCTTTCTCCCTGATTTGTCTATTTTAATGTGCCTGGAAGAAAAGCTATTTCTGTTTAACTGATCAAAGCTGTGTAAGTTTTCTTATTAAGGTGGCTGAACTTCACCTGTGAATTTTTATAGAAGCCTGGGGAAGCACTCGACAGGATTTAGCTTTTTGTTGTGAGTAAAAATACTTTTTTCATTTTATATGAAAGTTTGTTCTTTGTTTGGCAAAAGGAATCCCCTGGCGAGGCGATTTTAGTAGAAAAACAAAAACAAAAACAATAAAACTTCTTGAGAGTGGAAGGCATGAAATAAAGAATGTACCACCGAGGCACATTCATCATCTGCAGCATCGCAAAAACAATGTTCTCATTTTGAAGAGGATAAGAGTGTTTTTCAGAAGTATTCTTGAATATGAAATAGCCTTCAATATTGCCTTCAATATAGCATGATGTTTATGTACTGTATAGAGAACTAAACTTAAAATTCTTGATTTATTCTGCCCTTTACACTGTCAACTCAGCATGCATAATAACTTTCAACCTGAATCTATTTTCTGTGTTTGATATGACAATGTCTTAGGCCACACAGGATTCACATACAACACTTACAAAAGATGCATTTTCAAATCTGATCAAAGTATTTTACTTTTAGTGTTACCTAATAAATTATGCATATTATAAGGGTAAGCCATTCAGAAGGTGCTTAAGGATTTTCATTACAAGTATGGATAAATGGTTATTTGTGAATTTATACAATACACTTATAAATCCTAGAACTCAGAGAATCTACTATTATTAGAAATAAAGTTGATTGTTGGTGCAATGAGAAGATAAGGCCTTACTAGAGCAAATCCAGTCTGATGACTGTCCGTGTTGGAAGGAGAAATTTAGACCTTTCTTTAAGAAGGGTCCTACATGAAGGGTCCTATATGTGCTGCCACAAGTTAAGTAGCACCAAATATAAATGAAAAGCCACCAGAAGCTCAAAGAGAGGCAGCTTGCTTCTCAGAGCATTCAAAAGGACCAAGGGCACATGGCAGCTTATTTACAACCTTCCAATAACTAGAAACTTAACATGCACTATTTCAGCCACTCTACCTGTGGTATTTTGTTACAGCGTTTTTCACAAACTGAAAGAATTAGTTCACAAATGGAATTGCCTTAATTAAGTGCCAGAAATATTTGTTTTGAAAAAATAGGGTTGCACGATATTGTAGTGGTCAACAGAGCAAGTTAGCTGTGAATGTTTAATTCAAAGTAAATCTGACTAATTTATAATCTTTTTCTAAAGCACTACTTATGAGTGGACATGTATAGCACTCTATGTGTTATATCCAAAAAATGACAATATAATAATCACAATACTAGATAATTCAGAGAAAAACATTGTAAATATACCCTCCAACTTCCTGACACTGGAATGTTTCCTGAGCTGCTATTTATTTTATTTCTTGTGACTCAGCACACAAGGACAGTCTATTTTTACAATTCCCTCCCACAAGTTATTAAGAAAGAAGTATATACTCACACACATGAGTACTAATTGTGTGAAGTGTGAAGGAAACTGCTGATTAAGGAATGAGTCAGTCAGCTTCAAAGAAATTTAAGGAAAATCAATGCACTTACTAAAAATGAGCTGTTCCCAGTCAGCACACAGGAGAATGAATTATTCTGTGTTATGTAGAGTACCTCTCCAGGGAATAATTCCACTGAACTGTAAGAAGGGCAGGGGAGGGAGATGGTGCCTCCAGGGGCCTGGGTGTTTCTACCAGTTAATAGCAGATAAAGGACTTATGAAAGACTTACATCAGTTATTGTAAGGCATTTCTCTTTATGCCAGTTCATCATACATTTCAGAAATTCAATTTGGCAAGAAAAAACATCTCAGCTATTTTTACCCACAGATTTTGCTGAGATACTGGAAATATTTTTTCCAACACTCTCTAATTTAAAATGTACTAAAAGTTCATTTTATATGTAATATTTTAGAAATGAATAGGTTTAAATAAAATGGAGGCGACACAAGACATTGCTGATATTAAAAGGAAACAAAGCAAACAAAATTATTTCTGCATGATCATTTCAATAATTAGAAAACAGTTTGTGACTATTTGCCTTACATGTAATGTGTTATATAGGCAAAAATTCAGACCTGACAGCTATAACTTCAAGACAGAACCAATTCTCTCCTAATTGTTATATCCAGTTCTAAAAAAGAAATGTAGAAAATTCATGGAATGCAATATCCTGAGATAGGAAGGAATGGTATCAAACTGTCTTAAAAAAAAATATCTCTAAGTAGTATTACAAAGCTAGTTCCAAATATGGGTCTTCAAATGAGGAGCTTCTATTACATGAATTCAAGAAATCTGAGAAATCAGAAAAATACAGAACTCCAAAAATTGACAAGCATACAACAAGGGAAAAGGATGATAATGAAGTAGAAGAAATGTTGAAACTACTCTCAGGTCTTAGACCACACACAGTATGCAAATGTAGCTCAGAATTCCTCAAGTCTTATAGGAGACTTTGCCTGGATTTGCGTAGATTTGCTAGAAGTGTTTTGGTGTTGATTTTGTCATTCTGGTCATGGGCTTGAATTCAAGGCTTTGGCAATGTCCCTAAGTTTTTCTGCTCAACACATGAGCCACAGATCCACTTCTGGCATTTTGGTGGTTAATTAGAGATAAAAGTTTCAGAGACTTTCCTGCTTGACCTTTTTTCCAATGGTGATACTCAGATCTCAGACTTCTGAATAGCTAGATTTCAGGCATGAGCCACCAGCACTCAGCTTCTCTGTAAGGAGTTCTAATGAAGTATCAAGCTTAACAGAAAATCTAAGCAGTCACAAATTAAGTTGATAACAATTATGTTTGTGACTATGTAAATATATGTTTTGTCTTAGAAACATGTATTGACTATTTCCTGTTCCGTAAAATATGATTCTGCATTTTATTGCATTATTTATCTGACTTTTCAGAAACAATGGTTGTACTATGAACTTAAAGTTTCTGTTTCAGCTGGGAGCCTTATATAGAGTTGCTCAGTGTATGAAATCTCACTGTGCTATCATTTTTACCTATGCCCTGCCAAGAGAAAATTCCCTTAAATATTGCTGGCATATTGACATCCATAGACCCTCTCTCTATGCTCAAACCATTCTTTGTTTGGTAGAATGAAATGGAATGAAAGAACCTGAGTTGAATATTTCATGCTGCGCTAGTATGTATAATTCATGATCCAATTTTTCAAAAAGAAGTAGATAAAAAAGTACTGAAGGCTATAAATGAAATATTTTTATACTTAACAGAGATATTGCATGAAGATCTTTTAAGTTTTTTCTGCCCTCATACCATGAAGAATTATGAAAAAGAACAGGCCACTAGGAAAGAATCAAAAAGAGACAGAGAAAAATAGAAGAGGCTAAAAAAGTAAATAGAAAAATAGATAAATGTTTATATAAAAATACAGAAATAATTTTCTTACACGTTATATGTGAAAATGTTATCAACTTTGGAAAAACATTACTGAAGTCTATTATTCATTGTTTCCATTGTAAATGTGAATGCCATATGAATGATTGCATTATTAAAGGAAGGTATCTTAAAAAAGCACCTCATCATCAGTTTGATCATTTATTTTTTAATTAAACCAATGTGTGTGTGTGTGTGTGTGTGTGTGTGTGTGTGTGTGTGTGTGTCTGTGTGTGTGTGTTGTGATGGGGATTACAACCAGGGCCTTGCAAATACTAGGCAAGCATTCTTCTACTGATTTACATTCCTAACCAAATTATGTAAATTTTTAGTGAGAGACTGAGCTCCTGAGAATTGTTAAAAGTATAGGGCTTACTGTGTGTAAGACAACATTAACCTAGTGAAGGTTATGAAATCTTTTATTGAGTATATGACCTCAAGCTAAGGTAAGAAAAACTACAACTGTTTGGTAGTTAAATAGGGCTTAATTACAGAGTGAAAATAAAAACACTTAAGCTAAAAGACTCATTCAAAAAAGGAAGTTATTGTATAATATCTCCATAAATACAAAACAACATTTTTTGCAAGTAAGTAGAAACACTCAGTTTGAATGCTAGGTCTGGTTAGAGATAACTGCTAATTTTGCTACTCCAATGGTGTTAAAGAATTAGAATTACTCCATCAGATATAAAGCTCTCAATTGTTAACAAACAAATAAAAGAAAACACAGAAAGCAATTCTAAGTAGTTTTCTGTATTTAAATGATACCTCTTGCTTTCTGAAATTAGGTTTAAGTACACTCTCATTTGGAACTGGTCCTTCTCTATCTCTCCTTTCTTGTTGAAGTCAAACTAACAGAGATTTACAAAGGTTACTGTTTTCTTGTAAAAATGTAAGTGATTATTTTGAAACACCAAAAAACAAAAACAAAATGGAAATGATATAGGAATAGTGTCTTGTCAGCTTGAAAAACTTCAGATAGTTCTACAGAATCACAAGGTATATACATATATATATATATATAAAGTTATATATATAAAGTTTTATTTTAAAGGTGATATACAGAGGGGTAACAGTTACATAAGTCAGGTAGTTAGTAAGTTTCCTTTGAATGGAGTCACCCCCTCCTTCATTATCTTACAGTTTGTTCCTTCACTTTCCTCCTTCCCCTACTTATATAGTTCATTTCCAACATAATGTCTAGTTAGTGTCACTGCTGAATTGGTTCACCCTTTGTCTCACCATTTCTGTGCTTCCCCTTCCCTTCCTCAACCAGATAAACTTATATATTGGACAAAGGGTACAAAAATCAAAAACAGTGACAGAAGGGAATAAACCACAGAAAATGGAAAGGAAGAAAAAGAAGGAGAAGAGGAAGGAGAAGGAGAAAGAGGAGGAAGAAGGGGAGGAGGAGGAGGAGGAGAGGGAAGGGGAAGAGGACTAGGAGGAGAAAGAGGAGGGGAAGGAGAACTACCTGTGATCTTATAGTCTTCCAGTTGTTATCCCATTCCAATCTTCCAAAATACTTAAAAGATGATTATAGATTCTTTTATCTGTAGTTTTTAATGGCTGTTAGTCTTACTTTCTCCCACATATTTTGGAGGAAGATGATCTTAACTCATTTTTGTGTTAAGGAGAATAGGACACTATATATTTATACGCTTATTTATTCTCTGCATTTCAGCATGTCATTGAAATGGAAACAATTGAAAGCTCAAAGGTCTTTTGAAAAGTTGAGGTTTCTGCTTAAAAGTATTTTTGCATAGAAAATCTTTTAATTACTTCTCCACTTTGCACAGGTTGGGCCTTAAGTGTCATTCATTTATCTCTGACATAGATAACCTCTTTTCACTTTGTGGGTGTGGGTAAAAAATTGGATGATATGGCACATACAACTTTATCAACATCTTTATTCTTATATAATAAAAACTATTCTTTAACTTGGGGAATTTAATTTAATTTAATTTAATTTTGGGAATACGACTTCACTAATTTTAGTAGGTAAATAGAGTGAATAGATGAATAATGATAAATGGAATAATGAAATAAATAGAATAAATAAATGTGTAATATTTAAATATATATAATATAAAGCATATATAAAATTAAACTTATTAAAAAGCTCTGTTGTCTCATAGCATAAGAGTCATAAAAATAATTACTTAAATTCTACAGCAGTAACATTTTCAGATACATTTCATTTCTTTAAGATATTTCTTGCTACGTTATTCTGAAGTTAATTAATAATGAATCACATATATTTTTTCTGATTTTTTGCCCCTTGAAATAAAATTTAATGACAAAAAACCCTAGTCTTCATTTTAAAAAAATGTTTGGTTCCTATTTTGCTCTGTTAATTTGCATCAATATTAATAGAGAAAAATATTGTAAGACACTTCCTCATTGTAGGTCAAAAAGTTAAAAATGTCCGAGTTGATAGTACTTGAGTAAGTTATCAAATTAGATTGTTGGTTTGTTGATAGGAGACAAGACTCCTAGGACAGAGGCAAAGCATTTCACTACCCACAGAGTGGCAGGAACTTCTTGTTCATGTAGTTTCTTATAATCCCCAAGACCTAGATTGCCCTCATAGGCTATTGTACTAGGTAGCCTAATACATGAGCACACAGTAGGCTTATGATACAAAAGAGAAATCAAGAAGTGAAGAAGTTTCAGTGTATTTTATTGGATTTAAGAAACTTTACAGAAGCAATAGGAGAAACTCTTGGGCTTCTTGGCACAGGCTGAAATTTTCTTAATAGAGATCCACAAACACAACAAATCAAAGAAAGGTTGGACAAATGGGATTGCATGAACTTTCAGAGCTTCTGAAAGGCAAAGGACATAGATAGCAAGAGCAATAGAAAGCCCACAGACTGGGAGAAGATCTTCAGTAGCCATACAACAGACAAGCATCTCATATCTAAAATATACTTAGAACTCAAAAAAACAAATCCCCCAGCAACAAATCTTCAAAGAAACAACTGTCCAATTAAAAAATGGCTTAAAGACTTAAAGAGAGACTTCTCTGAAGAGGAAATAAGAATGACCAATAGATATATGAAGAAATGCTCAACCTCTCTAGCAAAAAAAAGAAATTCAAATCAAGACAATGCTGAGATTCTACTTCTCACCAGCTAGAATGGCTATAATCAAGAAATCTAATAACAACAGATGCTGTAGGGGATGTGGCCAAAGGGAACCCTACTGCATTGTTGGTGGGAGTGTAAACTTGTTTAACCACTTTGGAAAGAGTATGAAGATTCCTCAAAAGACTCCACACAGAGCTCCCTTATGACCCAGCAATCCCACTTTGGGCATTTACCCAAAGGATCACAAACAAGTTCATACCAAAGCTACCAGCACAACCAAGTTTATCGCAACATTATTTACCATAGCTAAGATATGGAACCAACTGAGATACACACACACACACACACACACACACACACACACACACACAAAATGGAATTCTATGCCTCCATCAGAAAGAATGACATCGCCCCATTTGTGAGGAAATGGAAAGACTTGGAAAAAAATCATATTAAGAGAAATAAGCCAGACCCAAAGAAACATAGATGCCATGGTTTCCCTTGTTTCCAGTGACATGCCTAGACATGTCTAGGACAAGCAGAGTGGGTCAAAGTCTATGTACATACCACCATATGAGATAATGTTAACAAAATGCACCCCAAGACAGGGACTCAAGAGGTTTTTCGTTGTAGTTGTTGTTTGTTTTTGTTTTCTCTTTCTTGCTAGTGTTTTTAATGTACTTAAAATACAGTATGTGATTCTATTGTTTCTATTGTATGTTCTTCCCCCATGGTATAGTCCGTTTTCACTGGATTTGATGCTGGTACTCTGCACCTTATATATGTATTTTTTGCAATTTGGGGAGGGGAAGGGATATTGCAGAATGCTTAAATGAGGATGCAGGCTGACCCATTGTGACGAGGAGATATGCAGGACACTATATTGAAAACGAACTTTACAATGTCGGGGTGGGAAGGGGGCTGGAGGAGTTGGGGAGGTGGGGAGGGAAGTGATGGTAGGGGAAAATAAAGGAGGCGGTAACAGTGCTCGCTATGAAATGTGCTCATTACCCTACTCATGTAACTGTAACCCCTCTGTACAACATTTTTACAATAAGAAAATTAATAACAACAAAAGAAACACAAATTATATGAAACAACAAATCGTTTAAATAGGGATACAGGTGGACCCATTGCAACAATGAGTTGTACAAGTCCTTATGTCAAAAAATGAGCTTTACAACGTGGGGGGGGGAAGGGAAGGGTGAAGGGAGGAAGGAGATGGGAAGGGATGGGAAGGGGAAACAAAGGAGGAACCAGCAATGCTTGATAAGAAATGTACTCATTATCTTGCCCATGTAATTGTAACCCCTCCTTATGGTATTTTCACAATAAAACACACACACACACACGAAACTTTTGATAACCAATATTTTAATGGAAGAAAATACTGCTTCCTTATTAAGGCCAGTAAACAATCAAGTCTTTCATCATCGAAAAGCAAAATACCACAAATATCCATGGAAAGGAAATCTGTGGCAAAGAAATGCCAAGAGATGCTGACAAGAGATTCAAATCTCAGAGTCGCAGGGATAATGATCCACCAACTAGGCAGTCTCATATCAATCTCTTGATAATGTTATCATATTTTCTTTCTTTTTTTTAAATTTGCCTTTATAGTTTGCTACTGAAAACTACCAACTACAAACTCCCTGGAAAGTGAATTTTCTGACAAGATTTCTGCCAATTAAATTTACTGGAAAAAGTGTAAAGGTAAGATTTGTTAGAACTAGAAAAACAATGTTGCTTTTTCAAAAGTAAAAATAGCAATTCAGGTTCTACCATAGAGAAATTGGTTTTCTTATTTGTGTATCTTACTTGTTTTTGAATCACATCAGAGACTTTAAGGTAGCAATTTGACAATGTTTACAGTGTGATAATTCCACACTGCTTGTAAAAGGACTGTAAAGAGAGGGAAATCTGACAAGAACTTGTACCATGATTTTTACTTTTGAATTTTCATTTTTTTGTATTTTAAAATAATTTTAAAATCTTTATTCACCTGAAACTTGTTTATGGAGTACATTGTGATGTTTCAATAATCCATGTGTACCAATGAAATCAAGTGAATTAACTTCATTGTTTTATTTTTAGAGATCTCAAGTTCATCTCTTACAATTATTCATAAATATTTAATAGGTATTTGTGAATTATAGGCATCCTCACTGTGGTATAGAATAGTAGACCTTGTTCTTCCCATCTAAGATTTTTATTACTAATCATCAACTCTCCTTTTCTTTCTCACCCAGATTCCATAGTCCCTAGCAAGAACAATTCTCTATTCAGACTGGCATGTTTAACCTTCCACATTGAAGTGACTGGCTTATTTTCTTAGTAATAACTTCCAGTTCCATGTATTCTAAAACATAGGACATGACACCATTTCCTGTATGGCTGATTAACTTTACCTGTGTATGAGATGGTGTTTACCCATTCTAGGCTCCATATTTCAGCACTTGTAACTTGATAAACAAAAAAATCACTGATATAGATTATATACATGGTAAATTTTAGCATTTCATATTTTACAATTTCAGTTTCTCTACTAGTTTATATACTCAAGTAAGATAAAATAAGTCTGTACATCAACACATTTAACCATTGGTCAAAACAGACTTGTTAAACATAGTTCAAGTTTTAGAACAATTACATGTATTCCCATATTTCACATTTTAGAACATTTTCCTGTATGTCCCTTTTTTTCTTTTTTGCATTATTTTTTAATATACATATATTTATTGTAAAGATACTTACAAAGGGGTTACAGTTGCATGAATAAGGTAATGAGTACATTTCCTATAGAACATTGTTACTCCAAGCAAACTTCAGTGGAATTTATTTTTTAAAAATTCAAAAGGTGCTAGTCAGATCTATGATATGCAGAAATACTACTTGCAGAATTTCTTTGTTTGTGTGTGTGAATGTGTATGTGCACACATGTGTGAATTTACTGTAGCAAATACTTTCTGCACAGCTGTGTTATCAGGCCATAGATATCAGACAATTGTGGCATATACTTATAAACTATTGTATATTCTGCACCACATATTACATTAATTACATATATATAAAATTTTTCCCCAACTTAATGTCACAAATACTTTCTCTTGTTTGTTTTTATTGTTTTTCTTCCTGCTAGATATTTTGTAGTCTTTAATTCTACTGTACATTTATAGTGCATTCTAAGTTAATTTTGTTATAGGGAGTTTATGAAAGGTCATTTTGCTACAAAACTCTATAAAAAAGTTTCTGCAGCAATTTTAGGAAGACACCCTTCCTCCCTGGCATTGCAATAGTAACTTGGTCAAGATTTTGAATTCATGTCATTGTGCTGCCTCTTCTATTTCATTAACCTGGTTGTGTTTGTGTATCATAAACAGCATACTACATGTTTTTTGTTTTGTCACATTATGCAAATTATATAATGTAATGCTAACTTTGTTCAGTATGTTTGTTTTCTAATCTATGAACTTCCTTCTGGGGTTTTAATTGAGATTCATTGGCTCTAAAGACAAATTTCTTTTTCTGGTAATGTTTTGTATTCTGATACACAAATGTGATATAGATCTCCCTGAGATACTTTTTAAATTATTTAGGGACAAGATCTTTAGTGTTCCTTTCCACAAAGAATCTATGTTGCTGTTTTTTCCTTCATGGCTTTTATATAAACTCATTCTAACTGCTTAAAAATCCTTTATATCATTTGTTTTATAGTATTTTTGACTCATTATTATGAGTTTCTATTTTGTTTTTGTGAGATCACTATAAATATATGTAACATACATCAATGTATATATTATTTAAATATTTAACTTTTTATTATTTATTTTCAGTATATAAAATGGGATATATTAATTTATTTATCTTATTTCTAATGTCCATAATAAGTTCTTCGATTTATAAAAATTTTGGTAGATTTTATAGTACATTCTAATAGGCAACAATATTCTGTCAATAAAAAACAAAGATTCACATCAAAGAATCACATATATAAACATACACAGAATCATATATACATACATACACATATGTATAGTCACATATATGTTACATATATGTGTTCATGTAAATATTTGCAATTTAGAGACTAAGACCATTCAAGGGTCTAAGAGTGGAAAAGAGAGGTAACAGGATGAGAAATATAATAATACAGTGCACCTGTGAATGTGGATGGCCAAAGGAAACTCACTGATAGTTGGTCAATTATAGGAGATAGGGGATGAAAAAAGTAATAGTAGCAGGAGGCAATAAAATTATAAAATATTGCATATGTATATGTTAAATACCAAAGTGAAACCTCCTTGAATAGTTAGTGCATGCACACACATAAACACATACACAGATATATAAACACACATACGCACACAGGTTAGGAAAAAAAAACCCAGAACAACCCAAAGTATTAAGAATGTAAAACAGATCCATTCTGGAGCCTAGTACTATCATGAGAGCAAGCAGAGGTCAAAGGAGAATAAAGATCATCAAAATACTTCACATACATATGTGAAAATTGATTTTGAGATTGGTATGGAAAGGGAGAGGGATGGAGGGGGTGAGTGTATCAAGGAACATTGTATACATAATGATGTCAAATGAAGCCCCTTGTACAAGTAAATGATGCCATCAAAATGTGGGGGGATTTTGGGGAAAGATTGTCTTTCTTTATATTTGGGTGTCTTTTTATTCTTTACCGTACTAGTTGTAACTCTCATGGCAATATGGAAGTGGAAAGGCTACACCCTGCCTTGCACTTGTTCTACAGTAAAATGCACTCAAACTTTCACTGAAAATATCTTCAATTAGCTAATCTTTTCATCAATATGGACATTAAATTTACCAATTATTTTAAATCCACTAAGATAATTATAATTTCTTTTTGATAATATCTCAGCTTCTGGGGTGAATTGATATCATTGTGGTCTTGATGAATATTTCTCTGCTGAATAGTGATATTGATCCTACAGTCATAAAGTTAATTGTCAATTTTATTACTTACTTTAATTAATATCCATTCAATTTTTGCTTGCTTTTAAATTTGGCTGTCTCATGCCCTTTATTTGTTGGAGTTACTTATATATTTTGACTATTAATACCTATCAGATGTAGACTTTACAAATATTTCTCCCATGTTCATGTTGTGTCTTTCATCTATTTAATGTGTCTGATGCTCTACAGAAGCTCTTTATTCATTTAAAATATATATATTTTTGGAGGGGGTCTTGTTGTGGGGCCTGAACTCTGGGCCTGGGCACTGTCCCTCAGCTCTTCAGCTCAAGGCTAGTGCTCTACCACTTGAGCCACAGCATCACTTCTGGCTTTTTTTCTTTTGCTTATGTGGTGCTGAGGAATCGAACCCAGGGCCTTATGCATGCAAGGCAAGCGCTCTACCACTGAGCCACCTTCCCAGCCCCTAAAATATATTTTTATTGTAAAGATACTGTACAAAGGTGTTATAGTGACATGAGTAAGGTAATGAGTAAATTTCCTATGTAGCATTGTTACCCCTCTGTTTTACCTATACCATCCCTTCCCTCCCCACTTTCCCAACTCCTCCCTCCCCCCGCCAAGTTGTAAAGTTCATTTTCAACATAGTGTCTTGTACATCACATTGTTGCAATGGGTCAGGCTATATTCTTATTTCAGCATTTTTTTATTTCCCTTCCCCTCCCCAAATTGGAAAAATGTATATGCAACATGCAGGGCACTGGAATCAAATACAGTGGAAACAGGGGTTATACCATGGGAGAAGAACATACAAAAGAAACAAAATGCCACAAAGTACATTATAAGTACATTAAAAACAAGAGCAACAAAGATAAAACCTTCTGTTCCCATTTGAAGTTCATTTCACTTAGCATCATCATATATGGTCATATATACATAAGTTTTGGCCATTTCTGCTTGTCATAGACAAGCAGAAATACTAGTTATTGCAAATGAAGGAAACCATGGAACCTATGTTTCTTTGGGCCTGCTTAGTTCACTTAATATGATATTTTCTAAGTCTTTCCATTTCCTAGCAAATGGGGCGATGTCATTCTTTCTGATTGAGGCATATGATTGTATTGCGTGTGTATGTATATACATATGTACATATATATACACACATATATACATATATATGTATCTATCTATATATAGATAGATGCATATATATCACATTTTCTTGATCCATTCATCTACTGAGGGGCATCTGGGTTGGTTCCGTATCTTAGCTATGGTAAATAATGCTGCGATAAACATAGTTGTGATGATAGCTTTAGTATAACCTAGTTTGTGATCCTTTGGGTAAATGCCCAAAAGTGGGATTGCTGGGTCATAGGGGAGCTCTATGTGGAGTCTTTTGAGGAACCTCCATACTGCTTTCCAAAGTG